>NW_027520055.1:300000-485619 GCF_051989625.1 Stigmatopora argus
CGCTAGAATTTTTTTTTGGGTCTACCAGGGGTAGAATTTTTTTTTTTTTTTTTTTAATTTTTAAAACGTTATTTAGCTCTAGGCGGCGTACAGGGCTCCACAGATGGGTTTGGGTTTGGGTTTGGGTTAGAGTTAGGGGTTGGGTTGGGGTCAACCCAGGCAAAGTGCAGACATGAATATCGGGCACTGGAGGTGATTTTCCTGGGTAAAAGACAGCCATAAACGTCGGCGCGACCAAATACGACGACATACGACCATTCTCAAAAGTGCCCAAAATGCACTAAAATTGGTTTTAAATCAGCACTCATCGATCAAATACAAATATTATATATTTAATACAAATATTTGACCTTTTTAAACATTAAAACCGGGCCCAGGAGGGTGATTTACCCGAAGAAATGACACTTTTGACCCGGCAATTTGACCCTAATTGCAGTAAAAAAAAATGTCCACAGTGTGGCAGAGTTCTGCGGGTTCCATAGCGGCCCAGTGCGTACATTGGAACATGTGGAAAAAGTTGGAAAAATGTTAAACATGGTCGAAAATGGTTAAAATCAACCCAGAAATAGTGCATTGAAAGCCCGCAGAAAGTTTTGGAAAAGATCGGTAAATTTGGGAAAATGTCAAAAATGGTCGAAAATGTTTAAAATCAACCCAGGAATAGTGCATTGAAAGCCCGCAGAAAGTTTTGGAAAAGATCGGTAAATTTGGGAAAATGTCAAAAATGGTCAAAAATGTTTAAAATCAACCCAGGAATAGTGCATTGAAAGCCCGCAGAAAGTTTTGGAAAAGATCGGTAAATTTGGGAAAATGTCAAAAATGGTCAAAAATGTTTAAAATCAACCCAGGAATAGTGCATTGAAAGCCCGCAGAAAGTTTTGGAAAAGATCGGTAAATTTGGGAAAATGTCAAAAATGGTCGAAAATGTTTAAAATCAACCCAGGAATAGTGCACCGAAAGCCCGCAGAAAGTTTTGGAAAAGATCGGTAAATTTAAATTTAAGCGTTTTTTTTCTAAGTGTGGAGGGACTTAGAAAAAATCCGCTTAAATTTAAGCGTTTTTTTTCTAAGTGTGGAGGGACTTAGAAAAAATCCGCTTAAATTTAAGCGTTTTTTTTTCTAAGTGTGGAGGGACTTAGAAAAAATCCGCTTAAATTTAAGCGTTTTTTTTCTAAGTGTGGAGGGACTTAGAAAAAATCCGCTTAAATTTAAGCGTTTTTTTTCTAAGTGTGGAGGGACTTAGAAAAAATCCGCTTAAATTTAAGCGTTTTTTTTCTAAGTGTGGAGGGACTTAGAAAAAATCCGCTTAAATTTAAGCGTTTTTTTTCTAAGTGTGGAGGGACTTAGAAAAATTTCTGGAGCTCAGAAATTCAGCGGGGCATCAGCCGACCCAATCCGCTCACGGTGCACTATTCTCGGATCGACTCGGGGCGAACCCCCGCCGATTTTAAAAGTGCTGAAACTCGAAAAATATACGGAGCTCGACGATGAAACCTGGTATCTGTCGATAATAGTGCATCGAAAGCCCGCAGAAAGTTTTGGAAAAAGATCGGTAAATTTGGGAAAATGTCAAAAATGGTCGAAAATGTTTAAAATCAACCCAGGAATAGTGCACCGAAAGCCCGCAGAAAGTTTTGGAAAAGATCGGTAAATTTGGGAAAATGTCAAAAATGGTCGAAAATGTTTAAAATCAACCCAGGAATAGTGCATTGAAAGCCCGCAGAAAGTTTTGGAAAAGATCGGTAAATTTGGGAAAATGTCAAAAATGGTCAAAAATGTTTAAAATCAACCCAGGAATAGTGCATTGAAAGCCCGCAGAAAGTTTTGGAAAAGATCGGTAAATTTGGGAAAATGTCAAAAATGGTCGAAAATGTTTAAAATCAACCCAGGAATAGTGCATTGAAAGCCCGCAGAAAGTTTTGGAAAAGATCGGTAAATTTGGGAAAATGTCAAAAATGGTCGAAAATGTTTAAAATTAACCCAGGAATAGTGCATCGAAAGACCGCAGAAATTTTTTCTGGGTCTACCAGCGCTAGAAATTTTTTTTGGGTCTACCAGGGGTAGAATTTTTTTTTTTTTTTTTTTAATTTTTAAAACGTTATTTAGCTCTAGGCGGCGTACAGGGCTCCACAGATGGGTTTGGGTTTGGGTTTGGGTTAGAGTTAGGGGTTGGGTTGGGGTCAACCCAGGCAAAGTGCAGACATGAATATCGGGCACTGGAGGTGATTTTCCTGGGTAAAAGACAGCCATAAACGTCGGCGCGACCAAATACGACGACATACGACCATTCTCAAAAGTGCCCAAAATGCACTAAAATTGGTTTTAAATCAGCACTCATCGATCAAATACAAATATTATATATTTAATACAAATATTTGACCTTTTTAAACATTAAAACCGGGCCCAGGAGGGTGATTTACCCGAAGAAATGACACTTTTGACCCGGCAATTTGACCCTAATTGCAGTAAAAAAAAATGTCCACAGTGTGGCAGAGTTCTGCGGGTTCCATAGCGGCCCAGTGCGTACATTGGAACATGTGGAAAAAGTTGGAAAAATGTTAAACATGGTCGAAAATGGTTAAAATCAACCCAGAAATAGTGCATTGAAAGCCCGCAGAAAGTTTTGGAAAAGATCGGTAAATTTGGGAAAATGTCAAAAATGGTCGAAAATGTTTAAAATCAACCCAGGAATAGTGCATTGAAAGCCCGCAGAAAGTTTTGGAAAAGATCGGTAAATTTGGGAAAATGTCAAAAATGGTCAAAAATGTTTAAAATCAACCCAGGAATAGTGCATTGAAAGCCCGCAGAAAGTTTTGGAAAAGATCGGTAAATTTGGGAAAATGTCAAAAATGGTCGAAAATGTTTAAAATCAACCCAGGAATAGTGCATTGAAAGCCCGCAGAAAGTTTTGGAAAAGATCGGTAAATTTGGGAAAATGTCAAAAATGGTCAAAAATGTTTAAAATCAACCCAGGAATAGTGCATTGAAAGCCCGCAGAAAGTTTTGGAAAAGATCGGTATATTTGGGAAAATGTCAAAAATGGTCGAAAATGTTTAAAATCAACCCAGGAATAGTGCATTGAAAGCCCGCAGAAAGTTTTGGAAAAGATCGGTAAATTTGGGAAAATGTCAAAAATGGTCAAAAATGTTTAAAATCAACCCAGGAATAGTGCATTGAAAGCCCGCAGAAAGTTTTGGAAAAGATCGGTAAATTTGGGAAAATGTCAAAAATGGTCAAAAATGTTTAAAATCAACCCAGGAATAGTGCATTGAAAGCCCGCAGAAAGTTTTGGAAAAGATCGGTAAATTTGGGAAAATGTCAAAAATGGTCAAAAATGTTTAAAATCAACCCAGGAATAGTGCATTGAAAGCCCGCAGAAAGTTTTGGAAAAGATCGGTAAATTTGGGAAAATGTCAAAAATGGTCGAAAATGTTTAAAATCAACCCAGGAATAGTGCACCGAAAGCCCGCAGAAAGTTTTGGAAAAGATCGGTAAATTTAAATTTAAGCGTTTTTTTTCTAAGTGTGGAGGGACTTAGAAAAAATCCGCTTAAATTTAAGCGTTTTTTTTTCTAAGTGTGGAGGGACTTAGAAAAAATCCGCTTAAATTTAAGCGTTTTTTTTCTAAGTGTGGAGGGACTTAGAAAAAATCCGCTTAAATTTAAGCGTTTTTTTTCTAAGTGTGGAGGGACTTAGAAAAAATCCGCTTAAATTTAAGCGTTTTTTTTTCTAAGTGTGGAGGGAATTAGAAAAAATCCGCTTAAATTTAAGCGTTTTTTTTCTAAGTGTGGAGGGACTTAGAAAAAATCCGCTTAAATTTAAGCGTTTTTTTTCTAAGTGTGGAGGGACTTAGAAAAATTTCTGGAGCTCAGAAATTCAGCGGGGCATCAGCCGACCCAATCCGCTCACGGTGCACTATTCTCGGATCGACTCGGGGCGAACCCCCGCCGATTTTAAAAGTGCTGAAACTCGAAAAATATACGGAGCTCGACGATGAAACCTGGTATCTGTCGATAATAGTGCATCGAAAGCCCGCAGAAAGTTTTGGAAAAAGATCGGTAAATTTGGGAAAATGTCAAAAATGGTCGAAAATGTTTAAAATCAACCCAGGAATAGTGCACCGAAAGCCCGCAGAAAGTTTTGGAAAAGATCGGTAAATTTGGGAAAATGTCAAAAATGGTCGAAAATGTTTAAAATCAACCCAGGAATAGTGCATTGAAAGCCCGCAGAAAGTTTTGGAAAAGATCGGTAAATTTGGGAAAATGTCAAAAATGGTCAAAAATGTTTAAAATCAACCCAGGAATAGTGCATTGAAAGCCCGCAGAAAGTTTTGGAAAAGATCGGTAAATTTGGGAAAATGTCAAAAATGGTCGAAAATGTTTAAAATCAACCCAGGAATAGTGCATTGAAAGCCCGCAGAAAGTTTTGGAAAAGATCGGTAAATTTGGGAAAATGTCAAAAATGGTCGAAAATGTTTAAAATTAACCCAGGAATAGTGCATCGAAAGACCGCAGAAATTTTTTCTGGGTCTACCAGCGCTAGAAATTTTTTTTGGTTCTACCAGGGGTAGAATTTTTTTTTTTTTTTTAAATTTTTAAAACGTTATTTAGCTCTAGGCGGCGTACAGGGCTCCACAGATGGGTTTGGGTTTGGGTTTGGGTTAGAGTTAGGGGTTGGGTTGGGGTCAACCCAGGCAAAGTGCAGACATGAATATCGGGCACTGGAGGTGATTTTCCTGGGTAAAAGACAGCCATAAACGTCGGCGCGACCAAATACGACGACATACGACCATTCTCAAAAGTGCCCAAAATGCACTAAAATTGGTTTTAAATCAGCACTCATCGATCAAATACAAATATTATATATTTAATACAAATATTTGACCTTTTTAAACATTAAAACCGGGCCCAGGAGGGTGATTTACCCGAAGAAATGACACTTTTGACCCGGCAATTTGACCCTAATTGCAGTAAAAAAAAATGTCCACAGTGTGGCAGAGTTCTGCGGGTTCCATAGCGGCCCAGTGCGTACATTGGAACATGTGGAAAAAGTTGGAAAAATGTTAAACATGGTCGAAAATGGTTAAAATCAACCCAGAAATAGTGCATTGAAAGCCCGCAGAAAGTTTTGGAAAAGATCGGTAAATTTGGGAAAATGTCAAAAATGGTCGAAAATGTTTAAAATCAACCCAGGAATAGTGCATTGAAAGCCCGCAGAAAGTTTTGGAAAAGATCGGTAAATTTGGGAAAATGTCAAAAATGGTCAAAAATGTTTAAAATCAACCCAGGAATAGTGCATTGAAAGCCCGCAGAAAGTTTTGGAAAAGATCGGTAAATTTGGGAAAATGTCAAAAATGGTCAAAAATGTTTAAAATCAACCCAGGAATAGTGCATTGAAAGCCCGCAGAAAGTTTTGGAAAAGATCGGTAAATTTGGGAAAATGTCAAAAATGGTCGAAAATGTTTAAAATCAACACAGGAATAGTGCATTGAAAGCCCGCAGAAAGTTTTGGAAAAGATCGGTAAATTTGGGAAAATGTCAAAAATGGTCGAAAATGTTTAAAATTAACCCAGGAATAGTGCATCGAAAGACCGCAGAAATTTTTTCTGGGTCTACCAGCGCTAGAAATTTTTTCTGGGTCTACCAGCGCTAGAAATTTTTTTTGGGTCTACCAGGGGTAGAATTTTTTTTTTTTTTTTTTTAATTTTTAAAACGTTATTTAGCTCTAGGCGGCGTACAGGGCTCCACAGATGGGTTTGGGTTTGGGTTTGGGTTAGAGTTAGGGGTTGGGTTGGGGTCAACCCAGGCAAAGTGCAGACATGAATATCGGGCACTGGAGGTGATTTTCCTGGGTAAAAGACAGCCATAAACGTCGGCGCGACCAAATACGACGACATACGACCATTCTCAAAAGTGCCCAAAATGCACTAAAATTGGTTTTAAATCAGCACTCATCGATCAAATACAAATATTATATATTTAATACAAATATTTGACCTTTTTAAACATTAAAACCGGGCCCAGGAGGGTGATTTACCCGAAGAAATGACACTTTTGACCCGGCAATTTGACCCTAATTGCAGTAAAAAAAAATGTCCACAGTGTGGCAGAGTTCTGCGGGTTCCATAGCGGCCCAGTGCGTACATTGGAACATGTGGAAAAAGTTGGAAAAATGTTAAACATGGTCGAAAATGGTTAAAATCAACCCAGAAATAGTGCATTGAAAGCCCGCAGAAAGTTTTGGAAAAGATCGGTAAATTTGGGAAAATGTCAAAAATGGTCGAAAATGTTTAAAATCAACCCAGGAATAGTGCATTGAAAGCCCGCAGAAAGTTTTGGAAAAGATCGGTAAATTTGGGAAAATGTCAAAAATGGTCAAAAATGTTTAAAATCAACCCAGGAATAGTGCATTGAAAGCCCGCAGAAAGTTTTGGAAAAGATCGGTAAATTTGGGAAAATGTCAAAAATGGTCGAAAATGTTTAAAATCAACCCAGGAATAGTGCATTGAAAGCCCGCAGAAAGTTTTGGAAAAGATCGGTAAATTTGGGAAAATGTCAAAAATGGTCAAAAATGTTTAAAATCAACCCAGGAATAGTGCATTGAAAGCCCGCAGAAAGTTTTGGAAAAGATCGGTATATTTGGGAAAATGTCAAAAATGGTCGAAAATGTTTAAAATCAACCCAGGAATAGTGCATTGAAAGCCCGCAGAAAGTTTTGGAAAAGATCGGTAAATTTGGGAAAATGTCAAAAATGGTCAAAAATGTTTAAAATCAACCCAGGAATAGTGCATTGAAAGCCCGCAGAAAGTTTTGGAAAAGATCGGTAAATTTGGGAAAATGTCAAAAATGGTCAAAAATGTTTAAAATCAACCCAGGAATAGTGCATTGAAAGCCCGCAGAAAGTTTTGGAAAAGATCGGTAAATTTGGGAAAATGTCAAAAATGGTCAAAAATGTTTAAAATCAACCCAGGAATAGTGCATTGAAAGCCCGCAGAAAGTTTTGGAAAAGATCGGTAAATTTGGGAAAATGTCAAAAATGGTCGAAAATGTTTAAAATCAACCCAGGAATAGTGCACCGAAAGCCCGCAGAAAGTTTTGGAAAAGATCGGTAAATTTAAATTTAAGCGTTTTTTTTCTAAGTGTGGAGGGACTTAGAAAAAATCCGCTTAAATTTAAGCGTTTTTTTTCTAAGTGTGGAGGGACTTAGAAAAAATCCGCTTAAATTTAAGCGTTTTTTTTTCTAAGTGTGGAGGGACTTAGAAAAAATCCGCTTAAATTTAAGCGTTTTTTTTCTAAGTGTGGAGGGACTTAGAAAAAATCCGCTTAAATTTAAGCGTTTTTTTTTCTAAGTGTGGAGGGAATTAGAAAAAATCCGCTTAAATTTAAGCGTTTTTTTTCTAAGTGTGGAGGGACTTAGAAAAAATCCGCTTAAATTTAAGCGTTTTTTTTCTAAGTGTGGAGGGACTTAGAAAAATTTCTGGAGCTCAGAAATTCAGCGGGGCATCAGCCGACCCAATCCGCTCACGGTGCACTATTCTCGGATCGACTCGGGGCGAACCCCCGCCGATTTTAAAAGTGCTGAAACTCGAAAAATATACGGAGCTCGACGATGAAACCTGGTATCTGTCGATAATAGTGCATCGAAAGCCCGCAGAAAGTTTTGGAAAAAGATCGGTAAATTTGGGAAAATGTCAAAAATGGTCGAAAATGTTTAAAATCAACCCAGGAATAGTGCACCGAAAGCCCGCAGAAAGTTTTGGAAAAGATCGGTAAATTTGGGAAAATGTCAAAAATGGTCGAAAATGTTTAAAATCAACCCAGGAATAGTGCATTGAAAGCCCGCAGAAAGTTTTGGAAAAGATCGGTAAATTTGGGAAAATGTCAAAAATGGTCAAAAATGTTTAAAATCAACCCAGGAATAGTGCATTGAAAGCCCGCAGAAAGTTTTGGAAAAGATCGGTAAATTTGGGAAAATGTCAAAAATGGTCGAAAATGTTTAAAATCAACCCAGGAATAGTGCATTGAAAGCCCGCAGAAAGTTTTGGAAAAGATCGGTAAATTTGGGAAAATGTCAAAAATGGTCGAAAATGTTTAAAATTAACCCAGGAATAGTGCATCGAAAGACCGCAGAAATTTTTTCTGGGTCTACCAGCGCTAGAAATTTTTTTTGGTTCTACCAGGGGTAGAATTTTTTTTTTTTTTTTAAATTTTTAAAACGTTATTTAGCTCTAGGCGGCGTACAGGGCTCCACAGATGGGTTTGGGTTTGGGTTTGGGTTAGAGTTAGGGGTTGGGTTGGGGTCAACCCAGGCAAAGTGCAGACATGAATATCGGGCACTGGAGGTGATTTTCCTGGGTAAAAGACAGCCATAAACGTCGGCGCGACCAAATACGACGACATACGACCATTCTCAAAAGTGCCCAAAATGCACTAAAATTGGTTTTAAATCAGCACTCATCGATCAAATACAAATATTATATATTTAATACAAATATTTGACCTTTTTAAACATTAAAACCGGGCCCAGGAGGGTGATTTACCCGAAGAAATGACACTTTTGACCCGGCAATTTGACCCTAATTGCAGTAAAAAAAAATGTCCACAGTGTGGCAGAGTTCTGCGGGTTCCATAGCGGCCCAGTGCGTACATTGGAACATGTGGAAAAAGTTGGAAAAATGTTAAACATGGTCGAAAATGGTTAAAATCAACCCAGAAATAGTGCATTGAAAGCCCGCAGAAAGTTTTGGAAAAGATCGGTAAATTTGGGAAAATGTCAAAAATGGTCGAAAATGTTTAAAATCAACCCAGGAATAGTGCATTGAAAGCCCGCAGAAAGTTTTGGAAAAGATCGGTAAATTTGGGAAAATGTCAAAAATGGTCAAAAATGTTTAAAATCAACCCAGGAATAGTGCATTGAAAGCCCGCAGAAAGTTTTGGAAAAGATCGGTAAATTTGGGAAAATGTCAAAAATGGTCAAAAATGTTTAAAATCAACCCAGGAATAGTGCATTGAAAGCCCGCAGAAAGTTTTGGAAAAGATCGGTAAATTTGGGAAAATGTCAAAAATGGTCGAAAATGTTTAAAATCAACACAGGAATAGTGCATTGAAAGCCCGCAGAAAGTTTTGGAAAAGATCGGTAAATTTGGGAAAATGTCAAAAATGGTCGAAAATGTTTAAAATTAACCCAGGAATAGTGCATCGAAAGACCGCAGAAATTTTTTCTGGGTCTACCAGCGCTAGAAATTTTTTCTGGGTCTACCAGCGCTAGAAATTTTTTTTGGGTCTACCAGGGGTAGAATTTTTTTTTTTTTTTTTTTAATTTTTAAAACGTTATTTAGCTCTAGGCGGCGTACAGGGCTCCACAGATGGGTTTGGGTTTGGGTTTGGGTTAGAGTTAGGGGTTGGGTTGGGGTCAACCCAGGCAAAGTGCAGACATGAATATCGGGCACTGGAGGTGATTTTCCTGGGTAAAAGACAGCCATAAACGTCGGCGCGACCAAATACGACGACATACGACCATTCTCAAAAGTGCCCAAAATGCACTAAAATTGGTTTTAAATCAGCACTCATCGATCAAATACAAATATTATATATTTAATACAAATATTTGACCTTTTTAAACATTAAAACCGGGCCCAGGAGGGTGATTTACCCGAAGAAATGACACTTTTGACCCGGCAATTTGACCCTAATTGCAGTAAAAAAAAATGTCCACAGTGTGGCAGAGTTCTGCGGGTTCCATAGCGGCCCAGTGCGTACATTGGAACATGTGGAAAAAGTTGGAAAAATGTTAAACATGGTCGAAAATGGTTAAAATCAACCCAGAAATAGTGCATTGAAAGCCCGCAGAAAGTTTTGGAAAAGATCGGTAAATTTGGGAAAATGTCAAAAATGGTCGAAAATGTTTAAAATCAACCCAGGAATAGTGCATTGAAAGCCCGCAGAAAGTTTTGGAAAAGATCGGTAAATTTGGGAAAATGTCAAAAATGGTCAAAAATGTTTAAAATCAACCCAGGAATAGTGCATTGAAAGCCCGCAGAAAGTTTTGGAAAAGATCGGTAAATTTGGGAAAATGTCAAAAATGGTCGAAAATGTTTAAAATCAACCCAGGAATAGTGCATTGAAAGCCCGCAGAAAGTTTTGGAAAAGATCGGTAAATTTGGGAAAATGTCAAAAATGGTCAAAAATGTTTAAAATCAACCCAGGAATAGTGCATTGAAAGCCCGCAGAAAGTTTTGGAAAAGATCGGTAAATTTGGGAAAATGTCAAAAATGGTCGAAAATGTTTAAAATCAACCCAGGAATAGTGCACCGAAAGCCCGCAGAAAGTTTTGGAAAAGATCGGTAAATTTAAATTTAAGCGTTTTTTTTCTAAGTGTGGAGGGACTTAGAAAAAATCCGCTTAAATTTAAGCGTTTTTTTTCTAAGTGTGGAGGGACTTAGAAAAAATCCGCTTAAATTTAAGCGTTTTTTTTCTAAGTGTGGAGGGACTTAGAAAAAATCCGCTTAAATTTAAGCGTTTTTTTTCTAAGTGTGGAGGGACTTAGAAAAAATCCGCTTAAATTTAAGCGTTTTTTTTCTAAGTGTG
The DNA here is from genome assembly GCF_051989625.1 of Stigmatopora argus. Taxonomy (NCBI): domain Eukaryota; kingdom Metazoa; phylum Chordata; class Actinopteri; order Syngnathiformes; family Syngnathidae; genus Stigmatopora; species Stigmatopora argus. Next base: position 310,585 of record NW_027520055.1, read on the forward strand.
GAGGGACTTAGAAAAATTTCTGGAGCTCAGAAATTCAGCGGGGCATCAGCCGACCCAATCCGCTCACGGTGCACTATTCTCGGATCGACTCGGGGCGAACCCCCGCCGATTTTAAAAGTGCTGAAACTCGAAAAATATACGGAGCTCGACGATGAAACCTGGTATCTGTCGATAATAGTGCATCGAAAGCCCGCAGAAAGTTTTGGAAAAAGATCTGTAAATTTGGGAAAATGTCAAAAATGGTCGAAAATGTTTAAAATCAACCCAGGAATAGTGCACCGAAAGCCCGCAGAAAGTTTTGGAAAAGATCGGTAAATTTGGGAAAATGTCAAAAATGGTCGAAAATGTTTAAAATCAACCCAGGAATAGTGCATTGAAAGCCCGCAGAAAGTTTTGGAAAAGATCGGTAAATTTGGGAAAATGTCAAAAATGGTCAAAAATGTTTAAAATCAACCCAGGAATAGTGCATTGAAAGCCCGCAGAAAGTTTTGGAAAAGATCGGTAAATTTGGGAAAATGTCAAAAATGGTCGAAAATGTTTAAAATCAACCCAGGAATAGTGCATTGAAAGCCCGCAGAAAGTTTTGGAAAAGATCGGTAAATTTGGGAAAATGTCAAAAATGGTCGAAAATGTTTAAAATTAACCCAGGAATAGTGCATCGAAAGACCGCAGAAATTTTTTCTGGGTCTACCAGCGCTAGAAATTTTTTTTGGGTCTACCAGGGGTAGAATTTTTTTTTTTTTTTTTTTTAATTTTTAAAACGTTATTTAGCTCTAGGCGGCGTACAGGGCTCCACAGATGGGTTTGGGTTTGGGTTTGGGTTAGAGTTAGGGGTTGGGTTGGGGTCAACCCAGGCAAAGTGCAGACATGAATATCGGGCACTGGAGGTGATTTTCCTGGGTAAAAGACAGCCATAAACGTCGGCGCGACCAAATACGACGACATACGACCATTCTCAAAAGTGCCCAAAATGCACTAAAATTGGTTTTAAATCAGCACGCATCGATCAAATACAAATATTATATATTTAATACAAATATTTGACCTTTTTAAACATTAAAACCGGGCCCAGGAGGGTGATTTACCCGAAGAAATGACACTTTTGACCTGGCAATTTGACCCTAATTGCAGTAAAAAAAAATGTCCACAGTGTGGCAGAGTTCTGCGGGTTCCATAGCGGCCCAGTGCGTACATTGGAACATGTGGAAAAAGTTGGAAAAATGTTAAAAATGGTCGAAAATGGTTAAAATCAACCCAGAAATAGTGCATTGAAAGCCCGCAGAAAGTTTTGGAAAAGATCGGTAAATTTGGGAAAATGTCAAAAATGGTCGAAAATGTTTAAAATCAACCCAGGAATAGTGCATTGAAAGCCCGCAGAAAGTTTTGGAAAAGATCGGTAAATTTGGGAAAATGTCAAAAATGGTCGAAAATGTTTAAAATCAACCCAGGAATAGTGCATTGAAAGCCCGCAGAAAGTTTTGGAAAAGATCGGTAAATTTGGGAAAATGTCAAAAATGGTCGAAAATGTTTAAAATCAACCCAGGAATAGTGCATTGAAAGCCCGCAGAAAGTTTTGGAAAAGATCGGTAAATTTGGGAAAATGTCAAAAATGGTCAAAAATGTTTAAAATCAACCCAGGAATAGTGCATTGAAAGCCCGCAGAAAGTTTTGGAAAAGATCGGTAAATTTGGGAAAATGTCAAAAATGGTCGAAAATGTTTAAAATCAACCCAGGAATAGTGCATTGAAAGCCCGCAGAAAGTTTTGGAAAAGATCGGTAAATTTGGGAAAATGTCAAAAATGGTCAAAAATGTTTAAAATCAACCCAGGAATAGTGCATTGAAAGCCCGCAGAAAGTTTTGGAAAAGATCGGTAAATTTGGGAAAATGTCAAAAATGGTCGAAAATGTTTAAAATCAACCCAGGAATAGTGCATTGAAAGCCCGCAGAAAGTTTTGGAAAAGATCGGTAAATTTGGGAAAATGTCAAAAATGGTCAAAAATGTTTAAAATCAACCCAGGAATAGTGCATTGAAAGCCCGCAGAAAGTTTTGGAAAAGATCGGTAAATTTGGGAAAATGTCAAAAATGGTCGAAAATGTTTAAAATTAACCCAGGAATAGTGCATCGAAAGACCGCAGAAATTTTTTCTGGGTCTACCAGCGCTAGAATTTTTTTTTGGGTCTACCAGGGGTAGAATTTTTTTTTTTTTTTTTTTAATTTTTAAAACGTTATTTAGCTCTAGGCGGCGTACAGGGCTCCACAGATGGGTTTGGGTTTGGGTTTGGGTTAGAGTTAGGGGTTGGGTTGGGGTCAACCCAGGCAAAGTGCAGACATGAATATCGGGCACTGGAGGTGATTTTCCTGGGTAAAAGACAGCCATAAACGTCGGCGCGACCAAATACGACGACATACGACCATTCTCAAAAGTGCCCAAAATGCACTAAAATTGGTTTTAAATCAGCACTCATCGATCAAATACAAATATTATATATTTAATACAAATATTTGACCTTTTTAAACATTAAAACCGGGCCCAGGAGGGTGATTTACCCGAAGAAATGACACTTTTGACCCGGCAATTTGACCCTAATTGCAGTAAAAAAAAAATGTCCACAGTGTGGCAGAGTTCTGCGGGTTCCATAGCGGCCCAGTGCGTACATTGGAACATGTGGAAAAAGTTGGAAAAATGTTAAAAATGGTCGAAAATGTTTAAAATCAACCCAGAAATAGTGCATTGAAAGCCCGCAGAAAGTTTTGGAAAAGATCGGTAAATTTGGGAAAATGTCAAAAATGGTCAAAAATGTTTAAAATCAACCCAGGAATAGTGCATTGAAAGCCCGCAGAAAGTTTTGGAAAAGATCGGTAAATTTGGGAAAATGTCAAAAATGGTCCAAAATGTTTAAAATCAACCCAGGAATAGTGCATTGAAAGCCCGCAGAAAGTTTTGGAAAAGATCGGTAAATTTGGGAAAATGTCAAAAATGGTCAAAAATGTTTAAAATCAACCCAGGAATAGTGCATTGAAAGCCCGCAGAAAGTTTTGGAAAAGATCGGTAAATTTGGGAAAATGTCAAAAATGGTCGAAAATGTTTAAAATCAACCCAGGAATAGTGCATTGAAAGCCCGCAGAAAGTTTTGGAAAAGATCGGTAAATTTGGGAAAATGTCAAAAATGGTCGAAAATGTTTAAAATTAACCCAGGAATAGTGCATCGAAAGACCGCAGAAATTTTTTCTGGGTCTACCAGCGCTAGAAATTTTTTTTGGGTCTACCAGGGGTAGAATTTTTTTTTTTTTTTTTTTAATTTTTAAAACGTTATTTAGCTCTAGGCGGCGTACAGGGCTCCACAGATGGGTTTGGGTTTGGGTTAGAGTTAGGGGTTGGGTTGGGGTCAACCCAGGCAAAGTGCAGACATGAATATCGGGCACTGGAGGTGATTTTCCTGGGTAAAAGACAGCCATAAACGTCGGCGCGACCAAATACGACGACATACGACCATTCTCAAAAGTGCCCAAAATGCACTAAAATTGGTTTTAAATCAGCACTCATCGATCAAATACAAATATTATATATTTAATACAAATATTTGACCTTTTTAAACATTAAAACCGGGCCCAGGAGGGTGATTTACCCGAAGAAATGACACTTTTGACCCGGCAATTTGACCCTAATTGCAGTAAAAAAAAATGTCCACAGTGTGGCAGAGTTCTGCGGGTTCCATAGCGGCCCAGTGCGTACATTGGAACATGTGGAAAAAGTTGGAAAAATGTTAAAAATGGTCGAAAATGGTTAAAATCAACCCAGAAATAGTGCATTGAAAGCCCGCAGAAAGTTTTGGAAAAGATCGGTAAATTTGGGAAAATGTCAAAAATGGTCGAAAATGTTTAAAATCAACCCAGGAATAGTGCATTGAAAGCCCGCAGAAAGTTTTGGAAAAGATCGGTAAATTTGGGAAAATGTCAAAAATGGTCGAAAATGTTTAAAATCAACCCAGGAATAGTGCATTGAAAGCCCGCAGAAAGTTTTGGAAAAGATCGGTAAATTTGGGAAAATGTCAAAAATGGTCAAAAATGTTTAAAATCAACCCAGGAATAGTGCATTGAAAGCCCGCAGAAAGTTTTGGAAAAGATCGGTAAATTTGGGAAAATGTCAAAATTTGTCGAAAATGTTTAAAATCAACCCAGGAATAGTGCATTGAAAGCCCGCAGAAAGTTTTGGAAAAGATCGGTAAATTTGGGAAAATGTCAAAAATGGTCGAAAATGTTTAAAATCAACCCAGGAATAGTGCATTGAAAGCCCGCAGAAAGTTTTGGAAAAGATCGGTAAATTTGGGAAAATGTCAAAAATGGTCGAAAATGTTTAAAATCAACCCAGGAATAGTGCATTGAAAGCCCGCAGAAAGTTTTGGAAAAGATCGGTAAATTTGGGAAAATGTCAAAAATGGTCAAAAATGTTTAAAATCAACCCAGGAATAGTGCATTGAAAGCCCGCAGAAAGTTTTGGAAAAGATCGGTAAATTTGGGAAAATGTCAAAAATGGTCGAAAATGTTTAAAATCAACCCAGGAATAGTGCATTGAAAGCCCGCAGAAAGTTTTGGAAAAGATCGGTAAATTTGGGAAAATGTCAAAAATGGTCAAAAATGTTTAAAATCAACCCAGGAATAGTGCACCGAAAGCCCGCAGAAAGTTTTGGAAAAGATCGGTAAATTTGGGAAAATGTCAAAAATGGTCGAAAATGTTTAAAATCAACCCAGGAATAGTGCATTGAAAGCCCGCAGAAAGTTTTGGAAAAGATCGGTAAATTTGGGAAAATGTCAAAAATGGTCGAAAATGTTTAAAATCAACCCAGGAATAGTGCATTGAAAGCCCGCAGAAAGTTTTGGAAAAGATCGGTAAATTTGGGAAAATGTCAAAAATGGTCGAAAATGTTTAAAATCAACCCAGAAATAGTGCATTGAAAGCCCGCAGAAAGTTTTGGAAAAGATCGGTAAATTTGGGAAAATGTCAAAAATGGTCAAAAATGTTTAAAATCAACCCAGGAATAGTGCATTGAAAGCCCGCAGAAAGTTTTGGAAAAGATCGGTAAATTTGGGAAAATGTCAAAAATGGTCGAAAATGTTTAAAATCAACCCAGGAATAGTGCATTGAAAGCCCGCAGAAAGTTTTGGAAAAGATCGGTAAATTTGGGAAAATGTCAAAAATGGTCGAAAATGTTTAAAATCAACCCAGGAATAGTGCATTGAAAGCCCGCAGAAAGTTTTGGAAAAGATCGGTAAATTTGGGAAAATGTCAAAAATGGTCAAAAATGTTTAAAATCAACCCAGGAATAGTGCATTGAAAGCCCGCAGAAAGTTTTGGAAAAGATCGGTAAATTTGGGAAAATGTCAAAAATGGTCGAAAATGTTTAAAATCAACCCAGGAATAGTGCACCGAAAGCCCGCAGAAAGTTTTGGAAAAGATCGGTAAATTTAAATTTAAGCGTTTTTTTTCTAAGTGTGGAGGGACTTAGAAAAAATCCGCTTAAATTTAAGCGTTTTTTTTCTAAGTGTGGAGGGACTTAGAAAAAATCCGCTTAAATTTAAGCGTTTTTTTTTCTAAGTGTGGAGGGACTTAGAAAAAATCCGCTTAAATTTAAGCGTTTTTTTTCTAAGTGTGGAGGGACTTAGAAAAAATCTGCTTAAATTTAAGCGTTTTTTTTCTAAGTGTGGAGGGACTTAGAAAAAATCCGCTTAAATTTAAGCGTTTTTTTTCTAAGTGTGGAGGGACTTAGAAAAAATCCGCTTAAATTTAAGCGTTTTTTTTCTAAGTGTGGAGGGACTTAGAAAAATTTCTGGAGCTCAGAAATTCAGCGGGGCATCAGCCGACCCAATCCGCTCACGGTGCACTATTCTCGGATCGACTCGGGGCGAACCCCCGCCGATTTTAAAAGTGCTGAAACTCGAAAAATATACGGAGCTCGACGATGAAACCTGGTATCTGTCGATAATAGTGCATCGAAAGCCCGCAGAAAGTTTTGGAAAAAGATCGGTAAATTTGGGAAAATGTCAAAAATGGTCGAAAATGTTTAAAATCAACCCAGGAATAGTGCACCGAAAGCCCGCAGAAAGTTTTGGAAAAGATCGGTAAATTTGGGAAAATGTCAAAAATGGTCGAAAATGTTTAAAATCAACCCAGGAATAGTGCATTGAAAGCCCGCAGAAAGTTTTGGAAAAGATCGGTAAATTTGGGAAAATGTCAAAAATGGTCAAAAATGTTTAAAATAAACCCAGGAATAGTGCATTGAAAGCCCGCAGAAAGTTTTGGAAAAGATCGGTAAATTTGGGAAAATGTCAAAAATGGTCGAAAATGTTTAAAATCAACCCAGGAATAGTGCATTGAAAGCCCGCAGAAAGTTTTGGAAAAGATCGGTAAATTTGGGAAAATGTCAAAAATGGTCGAAAATGTTTAAAATCAACCCAGGAATAGTGCATTGAAAGCCCGCAGAAAGTTTTGGAAAAGATCGGTAAATTTGGGAAAATGTCAAAAATGGTCAAAAATGTTTAAAATCAACCCAGGAATAGTGCATTGAAAGCCCGCAGAAAGTTTTGGAAAAGATGGGTAAATTTGGGAAAATGTCAAAAATGGTCAAAAATGTTTAAAATCAACCCAGGAATAGTGCATTGAAAGCCCGCAGAAAGTTTTGGAAAAGATCGGTAAATTTGGGAAAATGTCAAAAATGGTCAAAAATGTTTAAAATCAACCCAGGAATAGTGCATTGAAAGCCCGCAGAAAGTTTTGGAAAAGATGGGTAAATTTGGGAAAATGTCAAAAATGGTCGAAAATGTTTAAAATCAACCCAGGAATAGTGCATTGAAAGCCCGCAGAAAGTTTTGGAAAAGATCGGTAAATTTGGGAAAATGTCAAAAATGGTCAAAAATGTTTAAAATCAACCCAGGAATAGTGCATTGAAAGCCCGCAGAAAGTTTTGGAAAAGATCGGTAAATTTGGGAAAATGTCAAAAATGGTCGAAAATGTTTAAAATCAACCCAGGAATAGTGCACCGAAAGCCCGCAGAAAGTTTTGGAAAAGATCGGTAAATTTAAATGTAAGCGTTTTTTTTCTAAGTGTGGAGGGACTTAGAAAAAATCCGCTTAAATTTAAGCGTTTTTTTTCTAAGTGTGGAGGGACTTAGAAAAAATCCGCTTAAATTTAAGCGTTTTTTTTCTAAGTGTGGAGGGACTTAGAAAAAATCCGCTTAAATTTAAGCGTTTTTTTTCTAAGTGTGGAGGGACTTAGAAAAAATCCGCTTAAATTTAAGCGTTTTTTTTCTAAGTGTGGAGGGACTTAGAAAAAATCCGCTTAAATTTAAGCGTTTTTTTTCTAAGTGTGGAGGGACTTAGAAAAAATCCGCTTAAATTTAAGTGTTTTTTTTCTAAGTGTGGAGGGACTTAGAAAAATTTCTGGAGCTCAGAAATTCAGCGGGGCATCAGCCGACCCAATCCGCTCACGGTGCACTATTCTCGGATCGACTCGGGGCGAACCCCCGCCGATTTTAAAAGTGCTGAAACTCGAAAAATATACGGAGCTCGACGATGAAACCTGGTATCTGTCGATAATAGTGCATCGAAAGCCCGCAGAAAGTTTTGGAAAAAGATCGGTAAATTTGGGAAAATGTCAAAAATGGTCGAAAATGTTTAAAATCAACCCAGGAATAGTGCACCGAAAGCCCGCAGAAAGTTTTGGAAAAGATCGGTAAATTTGGGAAAATGTCAAAAATGGTCGAAAATGTTTAAAATCAACCCAGGAATAGTGCATTGAAAGCCCGCAGAAAGTTTTGGAAAAGATCGGTAAATTTGGGAAAATGTCAAAAATGGTCAAAAATGTTTAAAATCAACCCAGGAATAGTGCATTGAAAGCCCGCAGAAAGTTTTGGAAAAGATCGGTAAATTTGGGAAAATGTCAAAAATAGTCGAAAATGTTTAAAATCAACCCAGGAATAGTGCATTGAAAGCCCGCAGAAAGTTTTGGAAAAGATCGGTAAATTTGGGAAAATGTCAAAAATGGTCGAAAATGTTTAAAATCAACCCAGGAATAGTGCATTGAAAGCCCGCAGAAAGTTTTGGAAAAGATCGGTAAATTTGGGAAAATGTCAAAAATGGTCGAAAATGTTTAAAATTAACCCAGGAATAGTGCATCGAAAGACCGCAGAAATTTTTTCTGGGTCTACCAGCGCTAGAAATTTTTTTTGGGTCTACCAGGGGTAGAATTTTTTTTTTTTTTTTTTAATTTTTAAAACGTTATTTAGCTCTAGGCGGCGTACAGGGCTCCACAGATGGGTTTGGGTTTGGGTTTGGGTTAGAGTTAGGGGTTGGGTTGGGGTCAACCCAGGCAAAGTGCAGACATGAATATCGGGCACTGGAGGTGATTTTCCTGGGTAAAAGACAGCCATAAACGTCGGCGCGACCAAATACGACGACATACGACCATTCTCAAAAGTGCCCAAAATGCACTAAAATTGGTTTTAAATCAGCACTCATCGATCAAATACAAATATTATATATTTAATACAAATATTTGACCTTTTTAAACATTAAAACCGGGCCCAGGAGGGTGATTTACCCGAAGAAATGACACTTTTGACCCGGCAATTTGACCCTAATTGCAGTAAAAAAAAATGTCCACAGTGTGGCAGAGTTCTGCGGGTTCCATAGCGGCCCAGTGCGTACATTGGAACATGTGGAAAAAGTTGGAAAAATGTTAAAAATGGTCGAAAATGGTTAAAATCAACCCAGAAATAGTGCATTGAAAGCCCGCAGAAAGTTTTGGAAAAGATCGGTAAATTTGGGAAAATGTCAAAAATGGTCGAAAATGTTTAAAATCAACCCAGGAATAGTGCATTGAAAGCCCGCAGAAAGTTTTGGAAAAGATCGGTAAATTTGGGAAAATGTCAAAAATGGTCGAAAATGTTTAAAATCAACCCAGGAATAGTGCATTGAAAGCCCGCAGAAAGTTTTGGAAAAGATCGGTAAATTTGGGAAAATGTCAAAAATGGTCAAAAATGTTTAAAATCAACCCAGGAATAGTGCATTGAAAGCCCGCAGAAAGTTTTGGAAAAGATCGGTATATTTGGGAAAATGTCAAAAATGGTCGAAAATGTTTAAAATCAACCCAGGAATAGTGCATTGAAAGCCCGCAGAAAGTTTTGGAAAAGATCGGTAAATTTGGGAAAATGTCAAAAATGGTCAAATATGTTTAAAATCAACCCAGGAATAGTGCATTGAAAGCCCGCAGAAAGTTTTGGAAAAGATCGGTAAATTTGGGAAAATGTCAAAAATGGTCGAAAATGTTTAAAATTAACCCAGGAATAGTGCATCGAAAGACCGCAGAAATTTTTTCTGGGTCTACCAGCGCTAGAAATTTTTTCTGGGTCTACCAGGGGTAGAAATTTTTTTTGGGTCTACCAGGGGTAGAATTTTTTTTTTTTTTTTTTAATTTTTAAAACGTTATTTAGCTCTAGGCGGCGTACAGGGCTCCACAGATGGGTTTGGGTTTGGGTTTGGGTTAGAGTTAGGGGTTGGGTTGGGGTCAACCCAGGCAAAGTGCAGACATGAATATCGGGCACTGGAGGTGATTTTCCTGGGTAAAAGACAGCCATAAACGTCGGCGCGACCAAATACGACGACATACGACCATTCTCAAAAGTGCCCAAAATGCACTAAAATTGGTTTTAAATCAGCACTCATCGATCAAATACAAATATTATATATTTAATACAAATATTTGACCTTTTTAAACATTAAAACCGGGCCCAGGAGGGTGATTTACCCGAAGAAATGACACTTTTGACCCGGCAATTTGACCCTAATTGCAGTAAAAAAAAATGTCCACAGTGTGGCAGAGTTCTGCGGGTTCCATAGCGGCCCAGTGCGTACATTGGAACATGTGGAAAAAGTTGGAAAAATGTTAAAAATGGTCGAAAATGGTTAAAATCAACCCAGAAATAGTGCATTGAAAGCCCGCAGAAAGTTTTGGAAAAGATCGGTAAATTTGGGAAAATGTCAAAAATGGTCGAAAATGTTTAAAATCAACCCAGGAATAGTGCATTGAAAGCCCGCAGAAAGTTTTGGAAAAGATCGGTAAATTTGGGAAAATGTCAAAAATGGTCGAAAATGTTTAAAATCAACCCAGGAATAGTGCATTGAAAGCCCGCAGAAAGTTTTGGAAAAGATCGGTAAATTTGGGAAAATGTCAAAAATGGTCAAAAATGTTTAAAATCAACCCAGGAATAGTGCATTGAAAGCCCGCAGAAAGTTTTGGAAAAGATCGGTAAATTTGGGAAAATGTCAAAATTTGTCGAAAATGTTTAAAATCAACCCAGGAATAGTGCATTGAAAGCCCGCAGAAAGTTTTGGAAAAGATCGGTAAATTTGGGAAAATGTCAAAAATGGTCGAAAATGTTTAAAATCAACCCAGGAATAGTGCATTGAAAGCCCGCAGAAAGTTTTGGAAAAGATCGGTAAATTTGGGAAAATGTCAAAAATGGTCGAAAATGTTTAAAATCAACCCAGGAATAGTGCATTGAAAGCCCGCAGAAAGTTTTGGAAAAGATCGGTAAATTTGGGAAAATGTCAAAAATGGTCAAAAATGTTTAAAATCAACCCAGGAATAGTGCATTGAAAGCCCGCAGAAAGTTTTGGAAAAGATCGGTAAATTTGGGAAAATGTCAAAAATGGTCGAAAATGTTTAAAATCAACCCAGGAATAGTGCATTGAAAGCCCGCAGAAAGTTTTGGAAAAGATCGGTAAATTTGGGAAAATGTCAAAAATGGTCAAAAATGTTTAAAATCAACCCAGGAATAGTGCACCGAAAGCCCGCAGAAAGTTTTGGAAAAGATCGGTAAATTTGGGAAAATGTCAAAAATGGTCGAAAATGTTTAAAATCAACCCAGGAATAGTGCATTGAAAGCCCGCAGAAAGTTTTGGAAAAGATCGGTAAATTTGGGAAAATGTCAAAAATGGTCGAAAATGTTTAAAATCAACCCAGGAATAGTGCATTGAAAGCCCGCAGAAAGTTTTGGAAAAGATCGGTAAATTTGGGAAAATGTCAAAAATGGTCGAAAATGTTTAAAATCAACCCAGGAATAGTGCATTGAAAGCCCGCAGAAAGTTTTGGAAAAGATCGGTAAATTTGGGAAAATGTCAAAAATGGTCAAAAATGTTTAAAATCAACCCAGGAATAGTGCATTGAAAGCCCGCAGAAAGTTTTGGAAAAGATCGGTAAATTTGGGAAAATGTCAAAAATGGTCGAAAATGTTTAAAATCAACCCAGGAATAGTGCATTGAAAGCCCGCAGAAAGTTTTGGAAAAGATCGGTAAATTTGGGAAAATGTCAAAAATGGTCGAAAATGTTTAAAATCAACCCAGGAATAGTGCATTGAAAGCCCGCAGAAAGTTTTGGAAAAGATCGGTAAATTTGGGAAAATGTCAAAAATGGTCGAAAATGTTTAAAATCAACCCAGGAATAGTGCATTGAAAGCCCGCAGAAAGTTTTGGAAAAGATCGGTAAATTTGGGAAAATGTCAAAAATGGTCGAAAATGTTTAAAATCAACCCAGGAATAGTGCATTGAAAGCCCGCAGAAAGTTTTGGAAAAGATCGGTAAATTTGGGAAAATGTCAAAAATGGTCGAAAATGTTTAAAATTAACCCAGGAATAGTGCATCGAAAGCCCGCAGAAATTTTTTCTGGGTCTACCAGCGCTAGAAATTTTTTTGGGGTCTACCAGGGGTAGAATTTTTTTTTTTTTTTTTTAATTTTTAAAACGTTATTTAGCTCTAGGCGGCGTACAGGGCTCCACAGATGGGTTTGGGTTTGGGTTAGAGTTAGGGGTTGTGTTGGGGTCAACCCAGGCAAAGTGCAGACATGAATATCGGGCACTGGAGGTGATTTTCCTGGGTAAAAGACAGCCATAAACGTCGGCGCGACCAAATACGACGACATACGACCATTCTCAAAAGTGCCCAAAATGCACTAAAATTGGTTTTAAATCAGCACTCATCGATCAAATACAAATATTATATATTTAATACAAATATTTGACCTTTTTAAACATTAAAACCGGGCCCAGGAGGGTGATTTACCCGAAGAAATGCCACTTTTGACCTGGCAATTTGACCCTAATTGCAGTAAAAAAAAATGTCCACAGTGTGGCAGAGTTCTGCGGGTTCCATAGCGGCCCAGTGCGTACATTGGAACATGTGGAAAAAGTTGGAAAAATGTTAAAAATGGTCGAAAATGGTTAAAATCAACCCAGAAATAGTGCATTGAAAGCCCGCAGAAAGTTTTGGAAAAGATCGGTAAATTTGGGAAAATGTCAAAAATGGTCGAAAATGTTTAAAATCAACCCAGGAATAGTGCATTGAAAGCCCGCAGAAAGTTTTGGAAAAGATCGGTAAATTTGGGAAAATGTCAAAAATGGTCGAAAATGTTTAAAATCAACCCAGGAATAGTGCATTGAAAGCCCGCAGAAAGTTTTGGAAAAGATCGGTAAATTTGGGAAAATGTCAAAAATGGTCGAAAATGTTTAAAATCAACCCAGGAATAGTGCATTGAAAGCCCGCAGAAAGTTTTGGAAAATATCGGTAAATTTGGGAAAATGTCAAAAATGGTCGAAAATGTTTAAAATCAACCCAGGAATAGTGCATTGAAAGCCCGCAGAAAGTTTTGGAAAAGATCGGTAAATTTGGGAAAATGTCAAAAATGGTCGAAAATGTTTAAAATCAACCCAGGAATAGTGCATTGAAAGCCCGCAGAAAGTTTTGGAAAAGATCGGTAAATTTGGGAAAATGTCAAAAATGGTCAAAAATGTTTAAAATCAACCCAGGAATAGTGCATTGAAAGCCCGCAGAAAGTTTTGGAAAAGATCGGTATATTTGGGAAAATGTCAAAAATGGTCGAAAATGTTTAAAATCAACCCAGGAATAGTGCATTGAAAGCCCGCAGAAAGTTTTGGAAAAGATCGGTAAATTTGGGAAAATGTCAAAAATGGTCAAAAATGTTTAAAATCAACCCAGGAATAGTGCATTGAAAGCCCGCAGAAAGTTTTGGAAAAGATCGGTAAATTTGGGAAAATGTCAAAAATGGTCGAAAATGTTTAAAATCAACCCAGGAATAGTGCATTGAAAGCCCGCAGAAAGTTTTGGAAAAGATCGGTAAATTTGGGAAAATGTCAAAAATGGTCAAAAATGTTTAAAATCAACCCAGGAATAGTGCATTGAAAGCCCGCAGAAAGTTTTGGAAAAGATCGGTAAATTTGGGAAAATGTCAAAAATGGTCGAAAATGTTTAAAATCAACCCAGGAATAGTGCATTGAAAGCCCGCAGAAAGTTTTGGAAAAGATCGGTAAATTTGGGAAAATGTCAAAAATGGTCGAAAATGTTTAAAATCAACCCAGGAATAGTGCATTGAAAGCCCGCAGAAAGTTTTGGAAAAGATCGGTAAATTTGGGAAAATGTCAAAAATGGTCGAAAATGTTTAAAATCAACCCAGGAATAGTGCATTGAAAGCCCGCAGAAAGTTTTGGAAAAGATCGGTATATTTGGGAAAATGTCAAAAATGGTCGAAAATGTTTAAAATCAACCCAGGAATAGTGCACCGAAAGCCCGCAGAAAGTTTTGGAAAAGATCGGTAAATTTAAATTTAAGCGTTTTTTTTCTAAGTGTGGAGGGACTTAGAAAAAATCCGCTTAAATTTAAGCGTTTTTTTTCTAAGTGTGGAGGGACTTAGAAAAAATCCGCTTAAATTTAAGCGTTTTTTTTCTAAGTGTGGAGGGACTTAGAAAAAATCCGCTTAAATTTAAGCGTTTTTTTTCTAAGTGTGGAGGGACTTAGAAAAATTTCTGGAGCTCAGAAATTCAGCGGGGCATCAGCCGACCCAATCCGCTCACGGTGCACTATTCTCGGATCGACTCGGGGCGAACCCCCGCCGATTTTAAAAGTGCTGAAACTCGAAAAATATACGGAGCTCGACGATGAAACCTGGTATCTGTCGATAATAGTGCATCGAAAGCCCGCAGAAAGTTTTGGAAAAAGATCGGTAAATTTGGGAAAATGTCAAAAATGGTCGAAAATGTTTAAAATCAACCCAGGAATAGTGCACCGAAAGCCCGCAGAAAGTTTTGGAAAAGATCGGTAAATTTGGGAAAATGTCAAAAATGGTCGAAAATGTTTAAAATCAACCCAGGAATAGTGCATTGAAAGCCCGCAGAAAGTTTTGGAAAAGATCGGTAAATTTGGGAAAATGTCAAAAATGGTCAAAAATGTTTAAAATCAACCCAGGAATAGTGCATTGAAAGCCCGCAGAAAGTTTTGGAAAAGATCGGTAAATTTGGGAAAATGTCAAAAATGGTCGAAAATGTTTAAAATCAACCCAGGAATAGTGCATTGAAAGCCCGCAGAAAGTTTTGGAAAAGATCGGTAAATTTGGGAAAATGTCAAAAATGGTCGAAAATGTTTAAAATTAACCCAGGAATAGTGCATCGAAAGACCGCAGAAATTTTTTCTGGGTCTACCAGCGCTAGAAATTTTTTTTGGGTCTACCAGGGGTAGAATTTTTTTTTTTTTTTTTTAATTTTTAAAACGTTATTTAGCTCTAGGCGGCGTACAGGGCTCCACAGATGGGTTTGGGTTTGGGTTTGGGTTAGAGTTAGGGGTTGGGTTGGGGTCAACCCAGGCAAAGTGCAGACATGAATATCGGGCACTGGAGGTGATTTTCCTGGGTAAAAGACAGCCATAAACGTCGGCGCGACCAAATACGACGACATACGACCATTCTCAAAAGTGCCCAAAATGCACTAAAATTGGTTTTAAATCAGCACTCATCGATCAAATACAAATATTATATATTTAATACAAATATTTGACCTTTTTAAACATTAAAACCGGGCCCAGGAGGGTGATTTACCCGAAGAAATGACACTTTTGACCCGGCAATTTGACCCTAATTGCAGTAAAAAAAAATGTCCACAGTGTGGCAGAGTTCTGCGGGTTCCATAGCGGCCCAGTGCGTACATTGGAACATGTGGAAAAAGTTGGAAAAATGTTAAACATGGTCGAAAATGGTTAAAATCAACCCAGAAATAGTGCATTGAAAGCCCGCAGAAAGTTTTGGAAAAGATCGGTAAATTTGGGAAAATGTCAAAAATGGTCGAAAATGTTTAAAATCAACCCAGGAATAGTGCATTGAAAGCCCGCAGAAAGTTTTGGAAAAGATCGGTAAATTTGGGAAAATGTCAAAAATGGTCAAAAATGTTTAAAATCAACCCAGGAATAGTGCATTGAAAGCCCGCAGAAAGTTTTGGAAAAGATCGGTAAATTTGGGAAAATGTCAAAAATGGTCGAAAATGTTTAAAATCAACCCAGGAATAGTGCATTGAAAGCCCGCAGAAAGTTTTGGAAAAGATCGGTAAATTTGGGAAAATGTCAAAAATGGTCAAAAATGTTTAAAATCAACCCAGGAATAGTGCATTGAAAGCCCGCAGAAAGTTTTGGAAAAGATCGGTATATTTGGGAAAATGTCAAAAATGGTCGAAAATGTTTAAAATCAACCCAGGAATAGTGCATTGAAAGCCCGCAGAAAGTTTTGGAAAAGATCGGTAAATTTGGGAAAATGTCAAAAATGGTCAAAAATGTTTAAAATCAACCCAGGAATAGTGCATTGAAAGCCCGCAGAAAGTTTTGGAAAAGATCGGTAAATTTGGGAAAATGTCAAAAATGGTCAAAAATGTTTAAAATCAACCCAGGAATAGTGCATTGAAAGCCCGCAGAAAGTTTTGGAAAAGATCGGTAAATTTGGGAAAATGTCAAAAATGGTCGAAAATGTTTAAAATCAACCCAGGAATAGTGCACCGAAAGCCCGCAGAAAGTTTTGGAAAAGATCGGTAAATTTAAATTTAAGCGTTTTTTTTCTAAGTGTGGAGGGACTTAGAAAAAATCCGCTTAAATTTAAGCGTTTTTTTTCTAAGTGTGGAGGGACTTAGAAAAAATCCGCTTAAATTTAAGCGTTTTTTTTCTAAGTGTGGAGGGACTTAGAAAAAATCCGCTTAAATTTAAGCGTTTTTTTTTCTAAGTGTGGAGGGACTTAGAAAAAATCCGCTTAAATTTAAGCGTTTTTTTTCTAAGTGTGGAGGGAATTAGAAAAAATCCGCTTAAATTTAAGCGTTTTTTTTCTAAGTGTGGAGGGACTTAGAAAAAATCCGCTTAAATTTAAGCGTTTTTTTTCTAAGTGTGGAGGGACTTAGAAAAATTTCTGGAGCTCAGAAATTCAGCGGGGCATCAGCCGACCCAATCCGCTCACGGTGCACTATTCTCGGATCGACTCGGGGCGAACCCCCGCCGATTTTAAAAGTGCTGAAACTCGAAAAATATACGGAGCTCGACGATGAAACCTGGTATCTGTCGATAATAGTGCATCGAAAGCCCGCAGAAAGTTTTGGAAAAAGATCGGTAAATTTGGGAAAATGTCAAAAATGGTCGAAAATGTTTAAAATCAACCCAGGAATAGTGCACCGAAAGCCCGCAGAAAGTTTTGGAAAAGATCGGTAAATTTGGGAAAATGTCAAAAATGGTCGAAAATGTTTAAAATCAACCCAGGAATAGTGCATTGAAAGCCCGCAGAAAGTTTTGGAAAAGATCGGTAAATTTGGGAAAATGTCAAAAATGGTCAAAAATGTTTAAAATCAACCCAGGAATAGTGCATTGAAAGCCCGCAGAAAGTTTTGGAAAAGATCGGTAAATTTGGGAAAATGTCAAAAATGGTCGAAAATGTTTAAAATCAACCCAGGAATAGTGCATTGAAAGCCCGCAGAAAGTTTTGGAAAAGATCGGTAAATTTGGGAAAATGTCAAAAATGGTCGAAAATGTTTAAAATTAACCCAGGAATAGTGCATCGAAAGACCGCAGAAATTTTTTCTGGGTCTACCAGCGCTAGAAATTTTTTTTGGTTCTACCAGGGGTAGAATTTTTTTTTTTTTTTTTAATTTTTAAAACGTTATTTAGCTCTAGGCGGCGTACAGGGCTCCACAGATGGGTTTGGGTTTGGGTTTGGGTTAGAGTTAGGGGTTGGGTTGGGGTCAACCCAGGCAAAGTGCAGACATGAATATCGGGCACTGGAGGTGATTTTCCTGGGTAAAAGACAGCCATAAACGTCGGCGCGACCAAATACGACGACATACGACCATTCTCAAAAGTGCCCAAAATGCACTAAAATTGGTTTTAAATCAGCACTCATCGATCAAATACAAATATTATATATTTAATACAAATATTTGACCTTTTTAAACATTAAAACCGGGCCCAGGAGGGTGATTTACCCGAAGAAATGACACTTTTGACCCGGCAATTTGACCCTAATTGCAGTAAAAAAAAATGTCCACAGTGTGGCAGAGTTCTGCGGGTTCCATAGCGGCCCAGTGCGTACATTGGAACATGTGGAAAAAGTTGGAAAAATGTTAAACATGGTCGAAAATGGTTAAAATCAACCCAGAAATAGTGCATTGAAAGCCCGCAGAAAGTTTTGGAAAAGATCGGTAAATTTGGGAAAATGTCAAAAATGGTCGAAAATGTTTAAAATCAACCCAGGAATAGTGCATTGAAAGCCCGCAGAAAGTTTTGGAAAAGATCGGTAAATTTGGGAAAATGTCAAAAATGGTCAAAAATGTTTAAAATCAACCCAGGAATAGTGCATTGAAAGCCCGCAGAAAGTTTTGGAAAAGATCGGTAAATTTGGGAAAATGTCAAAAATGGTCAAAAATGTTTAAAATCAACCCAGGAATAGTGCATTGAAAGCCCGCAGAAAGTTTTGGAAAAGATCGGTAAATTTGGGAAAATGTCAAAAATGGTCGAAAATGTTTAAAATCAACACAGGAATAGTGCATTGAAAGCCCGCAGAAAGTTTTGGAAAAGATCGGTAAATTTGGGAAAATGTCAAAAATGGTCGAAAATGTTTAAAATTAACCCAGGAATAGTGCATCGAAAGACCGCAGAAATTTTTTCTGGGTCTACCAGCGCTAGAAATTTTTTCTGGGTCTACCAGCGCTAGAAATTTTTTTTGGGTCTACCAGGGGTAGAATTTTTTTTTTTTTTTTTTTAATTTTTAAAACGTTATTTAGCTCTAGGCGGCGTACAGGGCTCCACAGATGGGTTTGGGTTTGGGTTTGGGTTAGAGTTAGGGGTTGGGTTGGGGTCAACCCAGGCAAAGTGCAGACATGAATATCGGGCACTGGAGGTGATTTTCCTGGGTAAAAGACAGCCATAAACGTCGGCGCGACCAAATACGACGACATACGACCATTCTCAAAAGTGCCCAAAATGCACTAAAATTGGTTTTAAATCAGCACTCATCGATCAAATACAAATATTATATATTTAATACAAATATTTGACCTTTTTAAACATTAAAACCGGGCCCAGGAGGGTGATTTACCCGAAGAAATGACACTTTTGACCCGGCAATTTGACCCTAATTGCAGTAAAAAAAAATGTCCACAGTGTGGCAGAGTTCTGCGGGTTCCATAGCGGCCCAGTGCGTACATTGGAACATGTGGAAAAAGTTGGAAAAATGTTAAACATGGTCGAAAATGGTTAAAATCAACCCAGAAATAGTGCATTGAAAGCCCGCAGAAAGTTTTGGAAAAGATCGGTAAATTTGGGAAAATGTCAAAAATGGTCGAAAATGTTTAAAATCAACCCAGGAATAGTGCATTGAAAGCCCGCAGAAAGTTTTGGAAAAGATCGGTAAATTTGGGAAAATGTCAAAAATGGTCAAAAATGTTTAAAATCAACCCAGGAATAGTGCATTGAAAGCCCGCAGAAAGTTTTGGAAAAGATCGGTAAATTTGGGAAAATGTCAAAAATGGTCGAAAATGTTTAAAATCAACCCAGGAATAGTGCATTGAAAGCCCGCAGAAAGTTTTGGAAAAGATCGGTAAATTTGGGAAAATGTCAAAAATGGTCAAAAATGTTTAAAATCAACCCAGGAATAGTGCATTGAAAGCCCGCAGAAAGTTTTGGAAAAGATCGGTAAATTTGGGAAAATGTCAAAAATGGTCGAAAATGTTTAAAATCAACCCAGGAATAGTGCACCGAAAGCCCGCAGAAAGTTTTGGAAAAGATCGGTAAATTTAAATTTAAGCGTTTTTTTTCTAAGTGTGGAGGGACTTAGAAAAAATCCGCTTAAATTTAAGCGTTTTTTTTCTAAGTGTGGAGGGACTTAGAAAAAATCCGCTTAAATTTAAGCGTTTTTTTTCTAAGTGTGGAGGGACTTAGAAAAAATCCGCTTAAATTTAAGCGTTTTTTTTCTAAGTGTGGAGGGACTTAGAAAAAATCCGCTTAAATTTAAGCGTTTTTTTTCTAAGTGTGGAGGGACTTAGAAAAATTTCTGGAGCTCAGAAATTCAGCGGGGCATCAGCCGACCCAATCCGCTCACGGTGCACTATTCTCGGATCGACTCGGGGCGAACCCCCGCCGATTTTAAAAGTGCTGAAACTCGAAAAATATACGGAGCTCGACGATGAAACCTGGTATCTGTCGATAATAGTGCATCGAAAGCCCGCAGAAAGTTTTGGAAAAAGATCTGTAAATTTGGGAAAATGTCAAAAATGGTCGAAAATGTTTAAAATCAACCCAGGAATAGTGCACCGAAAGCCCGCAGAAAGTTTTGGAAAAGATCGGTAAATTTGGGAAAATGTCAAAAATGGTCGAAAATGTTTAAAATCAACCCAGGAATAGTGCATTGAAAGCCCGCAGAAAGTTTTGGAAAAGATCGGTAAATTTGGGAAAATGTCAAAAATGGTCAAAAATGTTTAAAATCAACCCAGGAATAGTGCATTGAAAGCCCGCAGAAAGTTTTGGAAAAGATCGGTAAATTTGGGAAAATGTCAAAAATGGTCGAAAATGTTTAAAATCAACCCAGGAATAGTGCATTGAAAGCCCGCAGAAAGTTTTGGAAAAGATCGGTAAATTTGGGAAAATGTCAAAAATGGTCGAAAATGTTTAAAATTAACCCAGGAATAGTGCATCGAAAGACCGCAGAAATTTTTTCTGGGTCTACCAGCGCTAGAAATTTTTTTTGGGTCTACCAGGGGTAGAATTTTTTTTTTTTTTTTTTTTAATTTTTAAAACGTTATTTAGCTCTAGGCGGCGTACAGGGCTCCACAGATGGGTTTGGGTTTGGGTTTGGGTTAGAGTTAGGGGTTGGGTTGGGGTCAACCCAGGCAAAGTGCAGACATGAATATCGGGCACTGGAGGTGATTTTCCTGGGTAAAAGACAGCCATAAACGTCGGCGCGACCAAATACGACGACATACGACCATTCTCAAAAGTGCCCAAAATGCACTAAAATTGGTTTTAAATCAGCACGCATCGATCAAATACAAATATTATATATTTAATACAAATATTTGACCTTTTTAAACATTAAAACCGGGCCCAGGAGGGTGATTTACCCGAAGAAATGACACTTTTGACCTGGCAATTTGACCCTAATTGCAGTAAAAAAAAATGTCCACAGTGTGGCAGAGTTCTGCGGGTTCCATAGCGGCCCAGTGCGTACATTGGAACATGTGGAAAAAGTTGGAAAAATGTTAAAAATGGTCGAAAATGGTTAAAATCAACCCAGAAATAGTGCATTGAAAGCCCGCAGAAAGTTTTGGAAAAGATCGGTAAATTTGGGAAAATGTCAAAAATGGTCGAAAATGTTTAAAATCAACCCAGGAATAGTGCATTGAAAGCCCGCAGAAAGTTTTGGAAAAGATCGGTAAATTTGGGAAAATGTCAAAAATGGTCGAAAATGTTTAAAATCAACCCAGGAATAGTGCATTGAAAGCCCGCAGAAAGTTTTGGAAAAGATCGGTAAATTTGGGAAAATGTCAAAAATGGTCGAAAATGTTTAAAATCAACCCAGGAATAGTGCATTGAAAGCCCGCAGAAAGTTTTGGAAAAGATCGGTAAATTTGGGAAAATGTCAAAAATGGTCAAAAATGTTTAAAATCAACCCAGGAATAGTGCATTGAAAGCCCGCAGAAAGTTTTGGAAAAGATCGGTAAATTTGGGAAAATGTCAAAAATGGTCGAAAATGTTTAAAATCAACCCAGGAATAGTGCATTGAAAGCCCGCAGAAAGTTTTGGAAAAGATCGGTAAATTTGGGAAAATGTCAAAAATGGTCAAAAATGTTTAAAATCAACCCAGGAATAGTGCATTGAAAGCCCGCAGAAAGTTTTGGAAAAGATCGGTAAATTTGGGAAAATGTCAAAAATGGTCGAAAATGTTTAAAATCAACCCAGGAATAGTGCATTGAAAGCCCGCAGAAAGTTTTGGAAAAGATCGGTAAATTTGGGAAAATGTCAAAAATGGTCAAAAATGTTTAAAATCAACCCAGGAATAGTGCATTGAAAGCCCGCAGAAAGTTTTGGAAAAGATCGGTAAATTTGGGAAAATGTCAAAAATGGTCGAAAATGTTTAAAATTAACCCAGGAATAGTGCATCGAAAGACCGCAGAAATTTTTTCTGGGTCTACCAGCGCTAGAATTTTTTTTTGGGTCTACCAGGGGTAGAATTTTTTTTTTTTTAATTTTTAAAACGTTATTTAGCTCTAGGCGGCGTACAGGGCTCCACAGATGGGTTTGGGTTTGGGTTTGGGTTAGAGTTAGGGGTTGGGTTGGGGTCAACCCAGGCAAAGTGCAGACATGAATATCGGGCACTGGAGGTGATTTTCCTGGGTAAAAGACAGCCATAAACGTCGGCGCGACCAAATACGACGACATACGACCATTCTCAAAAGTGCCCAAAATGCACTAAAATTGGTTTTAAATCAGCACTCATCGATCAAATACAAATATTATATATTTAATACAAATATTTGACCTTTTTAAACATTAAAACCGGGCCCAGGAGGGTGATTTACCCGAAGAAATGACACTTTTGACCCGGCAATTTGACCCTAATTGCAGTAAAAAAAAAATGTCCACAGTGTGGCAGAGTTCTGCGGGTTCCATAGCGGCCCAGTGCGTACATTGGAACATGTGGAAAAAGTTGGAAAAATGTTAAAAATGGTCGAAAATGTTTAAAATCAACCCAGAAATAGTGCATTGAAAGCCCGCAGAAAGTTTTGGAAAAGATCGGTAAATTTGGGAAAATGTCAAAAATGGTCAAAAATGTTTAAAATCAACCCAGGAATAGTGCATTGAAAGCCCGCAGAAAGTTTTGGAAAAGATCGGTAAATTTGGGAAAATGTCAAAAATGGTCCAAAATGTTTAAAATCAACCCAGGAATAGTGCATTGAAAGCCCGCAGAAAGTTTTGGAAAAGATCGGTAAATTTGGGAAAATGTCAAAAATGGTCAAAAATGTTTAAAATCAACCCAGGAATAGTGCATTGAAAGCCCGCAGAAAGTTTTGGAAAAGATCGGTAAATTTGGGAAAATGTCAAAAATGGTCGAAAATGTTTAAAATCAACCCAGGAATAGTGCATTGAAAGCCCGCAGAAAGTTTTGGAAAAGATCGGTAAATTTGGGAAAATGTCAAAAATGGTCGAAAATGTTTAAAATTAACCCAGGAATAGTGCATCGAAAGACCGCAGAAATTTTTTCTGGGTCTACCAGCGCTAGAAATTTTTTTTGGGTCTACCAGGGGTAGAATTTTTTTTTTTTTTTTTTTAATTTTTAAAACGTTATTTAGCTCTAGGCGGCGTACAGGGCTCCACAGATGGGTTTGGGTTTGGGTTAGAGTTAGGGGTTGGGTTGGGGTCAACCCAGGCAAAGTGCAGACATGAATATCGGGCACTGGAGGTGATTTTCCTGGGTAAAAGACAGCCATAAACGTCGGCGCGACCAAATACGACGACATACGACCATTCTCAAAAGTGCCCAAAATGCACTAAAATTGGTTTTAAATCAGCACTCATCGATCAAATACAAATATTATATATTTAATACAAATATTTGACCTTTTTAAACATTAAAACCGGGCCCAGGAGGGTGATTTACCCGAAGAAATGACACTTTTGACCCGGCAATTTGACCCTAATTGCAGTAAAAAAAAATGTCCACAGTGTGGCAGAGTTCTGCGGGTTCCATAGCGGCCCAGTGCGTACATTGGAACATGTGGAAAAAGTTGGAAAAATGTTAAAAATGGTCGAAAATGGTTAAAATCAACCCAGAAATAGTGCATCGAAAGCCCGCAGAAAGTTTTGGAAAAGATCGGTAAATTTGGGAAAATGTCAAAAATGGTCGAAAATGTTTAAAATCAACCCAGGAATAGTGCATTGAAAGCCCGCAGAAAGTTTTGGAAAAGATCGGTAAATTTGGGAAAATGTCAAAAATGGTCGAAAATGTTTAAAATCAACCCAGGAATAGTGCATTGAAAGCCCGCAGAAAGTTTTGGAAAAGATCGGTAAATTTGGGAAAATGTCAAAAATGGTCAAAAATGTTTAAAATCAACCCAGGAATAGTGCATTGAAAGCCCGCAGAAAGTTTTGGAAAAGATCGGTAAATTTGGGAAAATGTCAAAAATGGTCGAAAATGTTTAAAATCAACCCAGGAATAGTGCATTGAAAGCCCGCAGAAAGTTTTGGAAAAGATCGGTAAATTTGGGAAAATGTCAAAAATGGTCGAAAATGTTTAAAATCAACCCAGGAATAGTGCATTGAAAGCCCGCAGAATTTTTTTCTGGGTCTACCAGCGCTAGAAATTTTTTTTGGGTCTACCAGGGGTAGAAATTTTTTTTTTTTTTTTTTTAATTTTTAAAACGTTATTTAGCTCTAGGCGGCGTACAGGGCTCCACAGATGGGTTTGGGTTTGGGTTTGGGTTAGAGTTAGGGGTTGGGTTGGGGTCAACCCAGGCAAAGTGCAGACATGAATATCGGGCACTGGAGGTGATTTTCCTGGGTAAAAGACAGCCATAAACGTCGGCGCGACCAAATACGACGACATACGACCATTCTCAAAAGTGCCCAAAATGCACTAAAATTGGTTTTAAATCAGCACTCATCGATCAAATACAAATATTATATATTTAATACAAATATTTGACCTTTTTAAACATTAAAACCGGGCCCAGGAGGGTGATTTACCCGAAGAAATGACACTTTTGACCCGGCAATTTGACCCTAATTGCAGTAAAAAAAAATGTCCACAGTGTGGCAGAGTTCTGCGGGTTCCATAGCGGCCCAGTGCGTACATTGGAACATGTGGAAAAAGTTGGAAAAATGTTAAAAATGGTCGAAAATGGTTAAAATCAACCCAGAAATAGTGCATTGAAAGCCCGCAGAAAGTTTTGGAAAAGATCGGTAAATTTGGGAAAATGTCAAAAATGGTCAAAAATGTTTAAAATCAACCCAGGAATAGTGCATTGAAAGCCCGCAGAAAGTTTTGGAAAAGATCGGTAAATTTGGGAAAATGTCAAAAATGGTCGAAAATGTTTAAAATCAACCCAGGAATAGTGCATTGAAAGCCCGCAGAAAGTTTTGGAAAAGATCGGTAAATTTGGGAAAATGTCAAAAATGGTCGAAAATGTTTAAAATCAACCCAGGAATAGTGCATTGAAAGCCCGCAGAAAGTTTTGGAAAAGATCGGTAAATTTGGGAAAATGTCAAAAATGGTCGAAAATGTTTAAAATCAACCCAGGAATAGTGCATTGAAAGCCCGCAGAAAGTTTTGGAAAAGATCGGTAAATTTGGGAAAATGTCAAAAATGGTCGAAAATGTTTAAAATCAACCCAGGAATAGTGCATTGAAAGCCCGCAGAAAGTTTTGGAAAAGATCGGTAAATTTGGGAAAATGTCAAAAATGGTCAAAAATGTTTAAAATCAACCCAGGAATAGTGCATTGAAAGCCCGCAGAAAGTTTTGGAAAAGATCGGTAAATTTGGGAAAATGTCAAAAATGGTCGAAAATGTTTAAAATCAACCCAGGAATAGTGCATTGAAAGCCCGCAGAAAGTTTTGGAAAAGATCGGTAAATTTGGGAAAATGTCAAAAATGGTCGAAAATGTTTAAAATCAACCCAGGAATAGTGCATTGAAAGCCCGCAGAAAGTTTTGGAAAAGATCGGTAAATTTGGGAAAATGTCAAAAATGGTCGAAAATGTTTAAAATCAACCCAGGAATAGTGCATTGAAAGCCCGCAGAAAGTTTTGGAAAAGATCGGTAAATTTGGGAAAATGTCAAAAATGGTCGAAAATGTTTAAAATTAACCCAGGAATAGTGCATCGAAAGACCGCAGAAATTTTTTCTGGGTCTACCAGCGCTAGAAATTTTTTTTGGGTCTACCAGGGGTAGAATTTTATTTTTTTTTTTTTAATTTTTAAAACGTTATTTAGCTCTAGGCGGCGTACAGGGCTCCACAGATGGGTTTGGGTTTGGGTTAGAGTTAGGGGTTGGGTTGGGGTCAACCCAGGCAAAGTGCAGACATGAATATCGGGCACTGGAGGTGATTTTCCTGGGTAAAAGACAGCCATAAACGTCGGCGCGACCAAATACGACGACATACGACCATTCTCAAAAGTGCCCAAAATGCACTAAAATTGGTTTTAAATCAGCACTCATCGATCAAATACAAATATTATATATTTAATACAAATATTTGACCTTTTTAAACATTAAAACCGGGCCCAGGAGGGTGATTTACCCGAAGAAATGACACTTTTGACCCGGCAATTTGACCCTAATTGCAGTAAAAAAAAAATGTCCACAGTGTGGCAGAGTTCTGCGGGTTCCATAGCGGCCCAGTGCGTACATTGGAACATGTGGAAAAAGTTGGAAAAATGTTAAAAATGGTCGAAAATGGTTAAAATCAACCCAGAAATAGTGCATCGAAAGCCCGCAGAAAGTTTTGGAAAAGATCGGTAAATTTGGGAAAATGTCAAAAATGGTCGAAAATGTTTAAAATCAACCCAGGAATAGTGCATTGAAAGCCCGCAGAAAGTTTTGGAAAAGATCAGTAAATTTGGGAAAATGTCAAAAATGGTCGAAAATGTTTAAAATCAACCCAGGAATAGTGCATTGAAAGCCCGCAGAAAGTTTTGGAAAAGATCGGTAAATTTGGGAAAATGTCAAAAATGGTCAAAAATGTTTAAAATCAACCCAGGAATAGTGCATTGAAAGCCCGCAGAAAGTTTTGGAAAAGATCGGTAAATTTGGGAAAATGTCAAAAATGGTCGAAAATGTTTAAAATCAACCCAGGAATAGTGCATTGAAAGCCCGCAGAAAGTTTTGGAAAAGATCGGTAAATTTGGGAAAATGTCAAAAATGGTCGAAAATGTTTAAAATCAACCCAGGAATAGTGCATTGAAAGCCCGCAGAAAGTTTTGGAAAAGATCAGTAAATTTGGGAAAATGTCAAAAATGGTCGAAAATGTTTAAAATCAACCCAGGAATAGTGCATTGAAAGCCCGCAGAAAGTTTTGGAAAAGATCGGTAAATTTGGGAAAATGTCAAAAATGGTCGAAAATGTTTAAAATCAACCCAGGAATAGTGCATTGAAAGCCCGCAGAAAGTTTTGGAAAAGATCGGTAAATTTGGGAAAATGTCAAAAATGGTCGAAAATGTTTAAAATCAACCCAGGAATAGTGCATTGAAAGCCCGCAGAAAGTTTTGGAAAAGATCGGTAAATTTGGGAAAATGTCAAAAATGGTCAAAAATGTTTAAAATCAACCCAGGAATAGTGCATTGAAAGCCCGCAGAAAGTTTTGGAAAAGATCGGTAAATTTGGGAAAATGTCAAAAATGGTCGAAAATGTTTAAAATCAACCCAGGAATAGTGCATTGAAAGCCCGCAGAAAGTTTTGGAAAAGATCGGTAAATTTGGGAAAATGTCAAAAATGGTCGAAAATGTTTAAAATCAACCCAGGAATAGTGCATTGAAAGCCCGCAGAAAGTTTTGGAAAAGATCGGTAAATTTGGGAAAATGTCAAAAATGGTCGAAAATGTTTAAAATCAACCCAGGAATAGTGCATTGAAAGCCCGCAGAAAGTTTTGGAAAAGATCAGTAAATTTGGGAAAATGTCAAAAATGGTCGAAAATGTTTAAAATCAACCCAGGAATAGTGCATTGAAAGCCCGCAGAAAGTTTTGGAAAAGATCGGTAAATTTGGGAAAATGTCAAAAATGGTCGAAAATGTTTAAAATCAACCCAGGAATAGTGCATTGAAAGCCCGCAGAAAGTTTTGGAAAAGATCGGTAAATTTGGGAAAATGTCAAAAATGGTCGAAAATGTTTAAAATCAACCCAGGAATAGTGCATTGAAAGCCCGCAGAAAGTTTTGGAAAAGATCGGTAAATTTGGGAAAATGTCAAAAATGGTCAAAAATGTTTAAAATCAACCCAGGAATAGTGCATTGAAAGCCCGCAGAAAGTTTTGGAAAAGATCGGTAAATTTGGGAAAATGTCAAAAATGGTCGAAAATGTTTAAAATCAACCCAGGAATAGTGCATTGAAAGCCCGCAGAAAGTTTTGGAAAAGATCGGTAAATTTGGGAAAATGTCAAAAATGGTCGAAAATGTTTAAAATCAACCCAGGAATAGTGCATTGAAAGCCCGCAGAAAGTTTTGGAAAAGATCGGTAAATTTGGGAAAATGTCAAAAATGGTCGAAAATGTTTAAAATCAACCCAGGAATAGTGCATTGAAAGCCCGCAGAAAGTTTTGGAAAAGATCGGTAAATTTGGGAAAATGTCAAAAATGGTCAAAAATGTTTAAAATCAACCCAGGAATAGTGCATTGAAAGCCCGCAGAAAGTTTTGGAAAAGATCGGTAAATTTGGGAAAATGTCAAAAATGGTCGAAAATGTTTAAAATTAACCCAGGAATAGTGCATCGAAAGACCGCAGAAATTTTTTCTGGGTCTACCAGCGCTAGAAATTTTTTTTGGGTCTACCAGGGGTAGAATTTTTTTTTTTTTTTTTTTTAATTTTTAAAACGTTATTTAGCTCTAGGCGGCGTACAGGGCTCCACAGATGGGTTTGGGTTTGGGTTAGAGTTAGGGGTTGGGTTGGGGTCAACCCAGGCAAAGTGCAGACATGAATATCGGGCACTGGAGGTGATTTTCCTGGGTAAAAGACAGCCATAAACGTCGGCGCGACCAAATACGACGACATACGACCATTCTCAAAAGTGCCCAAAATGCACTAAAATTGGTTTTAAATCAGCACTCATCGATCAAATACAAATATTATATATTTAATACAAATATTTGACCTTTTTAAACATTAAAACCGGGCCCAGGAGGGTGATTTACCCGAAGAAATGACACTTTTGACCCGGCAATTTGACCCTAATTGCAGTAAAAAAAAATGTCCACAGTGTGGCAGAGTTCTGCGGGTTCCATAGCGGCCCAGTGCGTACATTGGAACATGTGGAAAAAGTTGGAAAAATGTTAAACATGGTCGAAAATGGTTAAAATCAACCCAGAAATAGTGCATTGAAAGCCCGCAGAAAGTTTTGGAAAAGATCGGTAAATTTGGGAAAATGTCAAAAATGGTCGAAAATGTTTAAAATCAACCCAGGAATAGTGCATTGAAAGCCCGCAGAAAGTTTTGGAAAAGATCGGTAAATTTGGGAAAATGTCAAAAATGGTCGAAAATGTTTAAAATCAACCCAGGAATAGTGCATTGAAAGCCCGCAGAAAGTTTTGGAAAAGATCGGTAAATTTGGGAAAATGTCAAAAATGGTCGAAAATGGTTAAAATCAACCCAGAAATAGTGCATTGAAAGCCCGCAGAAAGTTTTGGAAAAGATCGGTAAATTTGGGAAAATGTCAAAAATGGTCGAAAATGTTTAAAATCAACCCAGGAATAGTGCATTGAAAGCCCGCAGAAAGTTTTGGAAAAGATCGGTAAATTTGGGAAAATGTCAAAAATGGTCGAAAATGTTTAAAATTAACCCAGGAATAGTGCATTGAAAGACCGCAGAAATTTTTTCTGGGTCTACCAGCGCTAGAAATTTTTTTTGGGTCTACCAGGGGTAGAATTTTTTTTTTTTTTTTTTAATTTTTAAAACGTTATTTAGCTCTAGGCGGCGTACAGGGCTCCACAGATGTGTTTGGGTTTGGGTTAGAGTTAGGGGTTGGGTTGGGGTCAACCCAGGCAAAGTGCAGACATGAATATCGGGCACTGGAGGTGATTTTCCTGGGTAAAAGACAGCCATAAACGTCGGCGCGACCAAATACGACGACATACGACCATTCTCAAAAGTGCCCAAAATGCACTAAAATTGGTTTTAAATCAGCACTCATCGATCAAATACAAATATTATATATTTAATACAAATATTTGACCTTTTTAAACATTAAAACCGGGCCCAGGAGGGTGATTTACCCGAAGAAATGACACTTTTGACCTGGCAATTTGACCCTAATTGCAGTAAAAAAAAATGTCCACAGTGTGGCAGAGTTCTGCGGGTTCCATAGCGGCCCAGTGCGTACATTGAAACATGTGGAAAAAGTTGGAAAAATGTTAAACATGGTCGAAAATGGTTAAAATCAACCCAGAAATAGTGCATTGAAAGCCCGCAGAAAGTTTTGGAAAAGATCGGTAAATTTGGGAAAATGTCAAAAATGGTCGAAAATGTTTAAAATCAACCCAGGAATAGTGCATTGAAAGCCCGCAGAAAGTTTTGGAAAAGATCGGTAAATTTGGGAAAATGTCAAAAATGGTCAAAAATGTTTAAAATCAACCCAGGAATAGTGCATTGAAAGCCCGCAGAAAGTTTTGGAAAAGATCGGTAAATTTGGGAAAATGTCAAAAATGGTCGAAAATGTTTAAAATCAACCCAGGAATAGTGCATTGAAAGCCCGCAGAAAGTTTTGGAAAAGATCGGTAAATTTGGGAAAATGTCAAAAATGGTCGAAAATGTTTAAAATTAACCCAGGAATAGTGCATCGAAAGACCGCAGAAATTTTTTCTGGGTCTACCAGCGCTAGAAATTTTTTTTGGGTCTACCAGGGGTAGAATTTTTTTTTTTTTTTTTTTTAATTTTTAAAACGTTATTTAGCTCTAGGCGGCGTACAGGGCTCCACAGATGGGTTTGGGTTTGGGTTTGGGTTAGAGTTAGGGGTTGGGTTGGGGTCAACCCAGGCAAAGTGCAGACATGAATATCGGGCACTGGAGGTGATTTTCCTGGGTAAAAGACAGCCATAAACGTCGGCGCGACCAAATACGACGACATACGACCATTCTCAAAAGTGCCCAAAATGCACTAAAATTGGTTTTAAATCAGCACTCATCGATCAAATACAAATATTATATATTTAATACAAATATTTGACCTTTTTAAACATTAAAACCGGGCCCAGGAGGGTGATTTACCCGAAGAAATGCCACTTTTGACCTGGCAATTTGACCCTAATTGCAGTAAAAAAAAATGTCCACAGTGTGGCAGAGTTCTGCGGGTTCCATAGCGGCCCAGTGCGTACATTGGAACATGTGGAAAAAGTTGGAAAAATGTTAAAAATGGTCGAAAATGGTTAAAATCAACCCAGAAATAGTGCATTGAAAGCCCGCAGAAAGTTTTGGAAAAGATCGGTAAATTTGGGAAAATGTCAAAAATGGTCGAAAATGTTTAAAATCAACCCAGGAATAGTGCATTGAAAGCCCGCAGAAAGTTTTGGAAAAGATCGGTAAATTTGGGAAAATGTCAAAAATGGTCGAAAATGTTTAAAATCAACCCAGGAATAGTGCATTGAAAGCCCGCAGAAAGTTTTGGAAAAGATCGGTAAATTTGGGAAAATGTCAAAAATGGTCGAAAATGTTTAAAATCAACCCAGGAATAGTGCATTGAAAGCCCGCAGAAAGTTTTGGAAAAGATCGGTAAATTTGGGAAAATGTCAAAAATGGTCGAAAATGTTTAAAATCAACCCAGGAATAGTGCATTGAAAGCCCGCAGAAAGTTTTGGAAAATATCGGTAAATTTGGGAAAATGTCAAAAATGGTCGAAAATGTTTAAAATCAACCCAGGAATAGTGCATTGAAAGCCCGCAGAAAGTTTTGGAAAAGATCGGTAAATTTGGGAAAATGTCAAAAATGGTCAAAAATGTTTAAAATCAACCCAGGAATAGTGCATTGAAAGCCCGCAGAAAGTTTTGGAAAAGATCGGTATATTTGGGAAAATGTCAAAAATGGTCGAAAATGTTTAAAATCAACCCAGGAATAGTGCATTGAAAGCCCGCAGAAAGTTTTGGAAAAGATCGGTAAATTTGGGAAAATGTCAAAAATGGTCAAAAATGTTTAAAATCAACCCAGGAATAGTGCATTGAAAGCCCGCAGAAAGTTTTGGAAAAGATCGGTAAATTTGGGAAAATGTCAAAAATGGTCGAAAATGTTTAAAATCAACCCAGGAATAGTGCATTGAAAGCCCGCAGAAAGTTTTGGAAAAGATCGGTAAATTTGGGAAAATGTCAAAAATGGTCAAAAATGTTTAAAATCAACCCAGGAATAGTGCATTGAAAGCCCGCAGAAAGTTTTGGAAAAGATCGGTAAATTTGGGAAAATGTCAAAAATGGTCGAAAATGTTTAAAATCAACCCAGGAATAGTGCATTGAAAGCCCGCAGAAAGTTTTGGAAAAGATCGGTAAATTTGGGAAAATGTCAAAAATGGTCGAAAATGTTTAAAATCAACCCAGGAATAGTGCATTGAAAGCCCGCAGAAAGTTTTGGAAAAGATCGGTAAATTTGGGAAAATGTCAAAAATGGTCGAAAATGTTTAAAATCAACCCAGGAATAGTGCATTGAAAGCCCGCAGAAAGTTTTGGAAAAGATCGGTATATTTGGGAAAATGTCAAAAATGGTCGAAAATGTTTAAAATCAACCCAGGAATAGTGCACCGAAAGCCCGCAGAAAGTTTTGGAAAAGATCGGTAAATTTAAATTTAAGCGTTTTTTTTCTAAGTGTGGAGGGACTTAGAAAAAATCCGCTTAAATTTAAGCGTTTTTTTTCTAAGTGTGGAGGGACTTAGAAAAAATCCGCTTAAATTTAAGCGTTTTTTTTCTAAGTGTGGAGGGACTTAGAAAAAATCCGCTTAAATTTAAGCGTTTTTTTTCTAAGTGTGGAGGGACTTAGAAAAATTTCTGGAGCTCAGAAATTCAGCGGGGCATCAGCCGACCCAATCCGCTCACGGTGCACTATTCTCGGATCGACTCGGGGCGAACCCCCGCCGATTTTAAAAGTGCTGAAACTCGAAAAATATACGGAGCTCGACGATGAAACCTGGTATCTGTCGATAATAGTGCATCGAAAGCCCGCAGAAAGTTTTGGAAAAAGATCGGTAAATTTGGGAAAATGTCAAAAATGGTCGAAAATGTTTAAAATCAACCCAGGAATAGTGCACCGAAAGCCCGCAGAAAGTTTTGGAAAAGATCGGTAAATTTGGGAAAATGTCAAAAATGGTCGAAAATGTTTAAAATCAACCCAGGAATAGTGCATTGAAAGCCCGCAGAAAGTTTTGGAAAAGATCGGTAAATTTGGGAAAATGTCAAAAATGGTCAAAAATGTTTAAAATCAACCCAGGAATAGTGCATTGAAAGCCCGCAGAAAGTTTTGGAAAAGATCGGTAAATTTGGGAAAATGTCAAAAATGGTCGAAAATGTTTAAAATCAACCCAGGAATAGTGCATTGAAAGCCCGCAGAAAGTTTTGGAAAAGATGGGTAAATTTGGGAAAATGTCAAAAATGGTCGAAAATGTTTAAAATTAACCCAGGAATAGTGCATTGAAAGCCCGCAGAAAGTTTTGGAAAAGATCGGTAAATTTGGGAAAATGTCAAAAATGGTCGAAAATGTTTAAAATCAACCCAGGAATAGTGCATTGAAAGCCCGCAGAAAGTTTTGGAAAAGATCGGTAAATTTGGGAAAATGTCAAAAATGGTCGAAAATGTTTAAAATCAACCCAGGAATAGTGCATTGAAAGCCCGCAGAAAGTTTTGGAAAAGATCGGTAAATTTGGGAAAATGTCAAAAATGGTCGAAAATGTTTAAAATTAACCCAGGAATAGTGCATCGAAAGACCGCAGAAATTTTTTCTGGGTCTACCAGCGCTAGAAATTTTTTTTGGGTCTACCAGGGGTAGAATTTTTTTTTTTTTTTTTTTTAATTTTTAAAACGTTATTTAGCTCTAGGCGGCGTACAGGGCTCCACAGATGGGTTTGGGTTTGGGTTAGAGTTAGGGGTTGGGTTGGGGTCAACCCAGGCAAAGTGCAGACATGAATATCGGGCACTGGAGGTGATTTTCCTGGGTAAAAGACAGCCATAAACGTCGGCGCGACCAAATACGACGACATACGACCATTCTCAAAAGTGCCCAAAATGCACTAAAATTGGTTTTAAATCAGCACTCATCGATCAAATACAAATATTATATATTTAATACAAATATTTGACCTTTTTAAACATTAAAACCGGGCCCAGGAGGGTGATTTACCCGAAGAAATGACACTTTTGACCCGGCAATTTGACCCTAATTGCAGTAAAAAAAAATGTCCACAGTGTGGCAGAGTTCTGCGGGTTCCATAGCGGCCCAGTGCGTACATTGGAACATGTGGAAAAAGTTGGAAAAATGTTAAACATGGTCGAAAATGGTTAAAATCAACCCAGAAATAGTGCATTGAAAGCCCGCAGAAAGTTTTGGAAAAGATCGGTAAATTTGGGAAAATGTCAAAAATGGTCGAAAATGTTTAAAATCAACCCAGGAATAGTGCATTGAAAGCCCGCAGAAAGTTTTGGAAAAGATCGGTAAATTTGGGAAAATGTCAAAAATGGTCGAAAATGTTTAAAATCAACCCAGGAATAGTGCATTGAAAGCCCGCAGAAAGTTTTGGAAAAGATCGGTAAATTTGGGAAAATGTCAAAAATGGTCGAAAATGGTTAAAATCAACCCAGAAATAGTGCATTGAAAGCCCGCAGAAAGTTTTGGAAAAGATCGGTAAATTTGGGAAAATGTCAAAAATGGTCGAAAATGTTTAAAATCAACCCAGGAATAGTGCATTGAAAGCCCGCAGAAAGTTTTGGAAAAGATCGGTAAATTTGGGAAAATGTCAAAAATGGTCGAAAATGTTTAAAATTAACCCAGGAATAGTGCATCGAAAGACCGCAGAAATTTTTTCTGGGTCTACCAGCGCTAGAAATTTTTTTTGGGTCTACCAGGGGTAGAATTTTTTTTTTTTTTTTTTAATTTTTAAAACGTTATTTAGCTCTAGGCGGCGTACAGGGCTCCACAGATGTGTTTGGGTTTGGGTTAGAGTTAGGGGTTGGGTTGGGGTCAACCCAGGCAAAGTGCAGACATGAATATCGGGCACTGGAGGTGATTTTCCTGGGTAAAAGACAGCCATAAACGTCGGCGCGACCAAATACGACGACATACGACCATTCTCAAAAGTGCCCAAAATGCACTAAAATTGGTTTTAAATCAGCACTCATCGATCAAATACAAATATTATATATTTAATACAAATATTTGACCTTTTTAAACATTAAAACCGGGCCCAGGAGGGTGATTTACCCGAAGAAATGACACTTTTGACCTGGCAATTTGACCCTAATTGCAGTAAAAAAAAATGTCCACAGTGTGGCAGAGTTCTGCGGGTTCCATAGCGGCCCAGTGCGTACATTGAAACATGTGGAAAAAGTTGGAAAAATGTTAAACATGGTCGAAAATGGTTAAAATCAACCCAGAAATAGTGCATTGAAAGCCCGCAGAAAGTTTTGGAAAAGATCGGTAAATTTGGGAAAATGTCAAAAATGGTCGAAAATGTTTAAAATCAACCCAGGAATAGTGCATTGAAAGCCCGCAGAAAGTTTTGGAAAAGATCGGTAAATTTGGGAAAATGTCAAAAATGGTCAAAAATGTTTAAAATCAACCCAGGAATAGTGCATTGAAAGCCCGCAGAAAGTTTTGGAAAAGATGGGTAAATTTGGGAAAATGTCAAAAATGGTCGAAAATGTTTAAAATCAACCCAGGAATAGTGCATTGAAAGCCCGCAGAAAGTTTTGGAAAAGATCGGTAAATTTGGGAAAATGTCAAAAATGGTCGAAAATGTTTAAAATCAACCCAGGAATAGTGCATTGAAAGCCCGCAGAAAGTTTTGGAAAAGATCGGTAAATTTGGGAAAATGTCAAAAATGGTCGAAAATGTTTAAAATCAACCCAGGAATAGTGCATTGAAAGCCCGCAGAAAGTTTTGGAAAAGATCGGTAAATTTGGGAAAATGTCAAAAATGGTCGAAAATGTTTAAAATTAACCCAGGAATAGTGCATCGAAAGACCGCAGAAATTTTTTCTGGGTCTACCAGCGCTAGAAATTTTTTTTGGGTCTACCAGGGGTAGAATTTTTTTTTTTTTTTTTTTTAATTTTTAAAACGTTATTTAGCTCTAGGCGGCGTACAGGGCTCCACAGATGGGTTTGGGTTTGGGTTAGAGTTAGGGGTTGGGTTGGGGTCAACCCAGGCAAAGTGCAGACATGAATATCGGGCACTGGAGGTGATTTTCCTGGGTAAAAGACAGCCATAAACGTCGGCGCGACCAAATACGACGACATACGACCATTCTCAAAAGTGCCCAAAATGCACTAAAATTGGTTTTAAATCAGCACTCATCGATCAAATACAAATATTATATATTTAATACAAATATTTGACCTTTTTAAACATTAAAACCGGGCCCAGGAGGGTGATTTACCCGAAGAAATGACACTTTTGACCCGGCAATTTGACCCTAATTGCAGTAAAAAAAAATGTCCACAGTGTGGCAGAGTTCTGCGGGTTCCATAGCGGCCCAGTGCGTACATTGGAACATGTGGAAAAAGTTGGAAAAATGTTAAACATGGTCGAAAATGGTTAAAATCAACCCAGAAATAGTGCATTGAAAGCCCGCAGAAAGTTTTGGAAAAGATCGGTAAATTTGGGAAAATGTCAAAAATGGTCGAAAATGTTTAAAATCAACCCAGGAATAGTGCATTGAAAGCCCGCAGAAAGTTTTGGAAAAGATCGGTAAATTTGGGAAAATGTCAAAAATGGTCGAAAATGTTTAAAATCAACCCAGGAATAGTGCATTGAAAGCCCGCAGAAAGTTTTGGAAAAGATCGGTAAATTTGGGAAAATGTCAAAAATGGTCGAAAATGGTTAAAATCAACCCAGAAATAGTGCATTGAAAGCCCGCAGAAAGTTTTGGAAAAGATCGGTAAATTTGGGAAAATGTCAAAAATGGTCGAAAATGTTTAAAATCAACCCAGGAATAGTGCATTGAAAGCCCGCAGAAAGTTTTGGAAAAGATCGGTAAATTTGGGAAAATGTCAAAAATGGTCGAAAATGTTTAAAATTAACCCAGGAATAGTGCATCGAAAGACCGCAGAAATTTTTTCTGGGTCTACCAGCGCTAGAAATTTTTTTTGGGTCTACCAGGGGTAGAATTTTTTTTTTTTTTTTTAAATTTTTAAAACGTTATTTAGCTCTAGGCGGCGTACAGGGCTCCACAGATGTGTTTGGGTTTGGGTTAGAGTTAGGGGTTGGGTTGGGGTCAACCCAGGCAAAGTGCAGACATGAATATCGGGCACTGGAGGTGATTTTCCTGGGTAAAAGACAGCCATAAACGTCGGCGCGACCAAATACGACGACATACGACCATTCTCAAAAGTGCCCAAAATGCACTAAAATTGGTTTTAAATCAGCACTCATCGATCAAATACAAATATTATATATTTAATACAAATATTTGACCTTTTTAAACATTAAAACCGGGCCCAGGAGGGTGATTTACCCGAAGAAATGACACTTTTGACCTGGCAATTTGACCCTAATTGCAGTAAAAAAAAATGTCCACAGTGTGGCAGAGTTCTGCGGGTTCCATAGCGGCCCAGTGCGTACATTGAAACATGTGGAAAAAGTTGGAAAAATGTTAAACATGGTCGAAAATGGTTAAAATCAACCCAGGAATAGTGCATTGAAAGCCCGCAGAAAGTTTTGGAAAAGATCGGTAAATTTGGGAAAATGTCAAAAATGGTCGAAAATGTTTAAAATCAACCCAGGAATAGTGCATTGAAAGCCCGCAGAAAGTTTTGGAAAAGATCAGTAAATTTGGGAAAATGTCAAAAATGGTCGAAAATGTTTAAAATCAACCCAGGAATAGTGCATTGAAAGCCCGCAGAAAGTTTTGGAAAAGATCGGTAAATTTGGGAAAATGTCAAAAATGGTCGAAAATGTTTAAAATCAACCCAGGAATAGTGCATTGAAAGCCCGCAGAAAGTTTTGGAAAAGATCGGTAAATTTGGGAAAATGTCAAAAATGGTCGAAAATGTTTAAAATCAACCCAGGAATAGTGCATTGAAAGCCCGCAGAAAGTTTTGGAAAAGATCGGTAAATTTGGGAAAATGTCAAAAATGGTCAAAAATGTTTAAAATCAACCCAGGAATAGTGCATTGAAAGCCCGCAGAAAGTTTTGGAAAAGATCGGTAAATTTGGGAAAATGTCAAAAATGGTCGAAAATGTTTAAAATCAACCCAGGAATAGTGCATTGAAAGCCCGCAGAAAGTTTTGGAAAAGATCGGTAAATTTGGGAAAATGTCAAAAATGGTCGAAAATGTTTAAAATCAACCCAGGAATAGTGCATTGAAAGCCCGCAGAAAGTTTTGGAAAAGATCGGTAAATTTGGGAAAATGTCAAAAATGGTCGAAAATGTTTAAAATCAACCCAGGAATAGTGCATTGAAAGCCCGCAGAAAGTTTTGGAAAAGATCGGTAAATTTGGGAAAATGTCAAAAATGGTCAAAAATGTTTAAAATCAACCCAGGAATAGTGCATTGAAAGCCCGCAGAAAGTTTTGGAAAAGATCGGTAAATTTGGGAAAATGTCAAAAATGGTCGAAAATGTTTAAAATTAACCCAGGAATAGTGCATCGAAAGACCGCAGAAATTTTTTCTGGGTCTACCAGCGCTAGAAATTTTTTTTGGGTCTACCAGGGGTAGAATTTTTTTTTTTTTTTTTTTAATTTTTAAAACGTTATTTAGCTCTAGGCGGCGTACAGGGCTCCACAGATGGGTTTGGGTTTGGGTTAGAGTTAGGGGTTGGGTTGGGGTCAACCCAGGCAAAGTGCAGACATGAATATCGGGCACTGGAGGTGATTTTCCTGGGTAAAAGACAGCCATAAACGTCGGCGCGACCAAATACGACGACATACGACCATTCTCAAAAGTGCCCAAAATGCACTAAAATTGGTTTTAAATCAGCACTCATCGATCAAATACAAATATTATATATTTAATACAAATATTTGACCTTTTTAAACATTAAAACCGGGCCCAGGAGGGTGATTTACCCGAAGAAATGACACTTTTGACCCGGCAATTTGACCCTAATTGCAGTAAAAAAAAATGTCCACAGTGTGGCAGAGTTCTGCGGGTTCCATAGCGGCCCAGTGCGTACATTGGAACATGTGGAAAAAGTTGGAAAAATGTTAAACATGGTCGAAAATGGTTAAAATCAACCCAGAAATAGTGCATTGAAAGCCCGCAGAAAGTTTTGGAAAAGATCGGTAAATTTGGGAAAATGTCAAAAATGGTCGAAAATGTTTAAAATCAACCCAGGAATAGTGCATTGAAAGCCCGCAGAAAGTTTTGGAAAAGATCGGTAAATTTGGGAAAATGTCAAAAATGGTCGAAAATGTTTAAAATCAACCCAGGAATAGTGCATTGAAAGCCCGCAGAAAGTTTTGGAAAAGATCGGTAAATTTGGGAAAATGTCAAAAATGGTCGAAAATGGTTAAAATCAACCCAGAAATAGTGCATTGAAAGCCCGCAGAAAGTTTTGGAAAAGATCGGTAAATTTGGGAAAATGTCAAAAATGGTCGAAAATGTTTAAAATCAACCCAGGAATAGTGCATTGAAAGCCCGCAGAAAGTTTTGGAAAAGATCGGTAAATTTGGGAAAATGTCAAAAATGGTCGAAAATGTTTAAAATTAACCCAGGAATAGTGCATTGAAAGACCGCAGAAATTTTTTCTGGGTCTACCAGCGCTAGAAATTTTTTTTGGGTCTACCAGGGGTAGAATTTTTTTTTTTTTTTTTTAATTTTTAAAACGTTATTTAGCTCTAGGCGGCGTACAGGGCTCCACAGATGTGTTTGGGTTTGGGTTAGAGTTAGGGGTTGGGTTGGGGTCAACCCAGGCAAAGTGCAGACATGAATATCGGGCACTGGAGGTGATTTTCCTGGGTAAAAGACAGCCATAAACGTCGGCGCGACCAAATACGACGACATACGACCATTCTCAAAAGTGCCCAAAATGCACTAAAATTGGTTTTAAATCAGCACTCATCGATCAAATACAAATATTATATATTTAATACAAATATTTGACCTTTTTAAACATTAAAACCGGGCCCAGGAGGGTGATTTACCCGAAGAAATGACACTTTTGACCTGGCAATTTGACCCTAATTGCAGTAAAAAAAAATGTCCACAGTGTGGCAGAGTTCTGCGGGTTCCATAGCGGCCCAGTGCGTACATTGAAACATGTGGAAAAAGTTGGAAAAATGTTAAACATGGTCGAAAATGGTTAAAATCAACCCAGAAATAGTGCATTGAAAGCCCGCAGAAAGTTTTGGAAAAGATCGGTAAATTTGGGAAAATGTCAAAAATGGTCGAAAATGTTTAAAATCAACCCAGGAATAGTGCATTGAAAGCCCGCAGAAAGTTTTGGAAAAGATCGGTAAATTTGGGAAAATGTCAAAAATGGTCAAAAATGTTTAAAATCAACCCAGGAATAGTGCATTGAAAGCCCGCAGAAAGTTTTGGAAAAGATCGGTAAATTTGGGAAAATGTCAAAAATGGTCGAAAATGTTTAAAATCAACCCAGGAATAGTGCATTGAAAGCCCGCAGAAAGTTTTGGAAAAGATCGGTAAATTTGGGAAAATGTCAAAAATGGTCGAAAATGTTTAAAATTAACCCAGGAATAGTGCATCGAAAGACCGCAGAAATTTTTTCTGGGTCTACCAGCGCTAGAAATTTTTTTTGGGTCTACCAGGGGTAGAATTTTTTTTTTTTTTTTTTTTAATTTTTAAAACGTTATTTAGCTCTAGGCGGCGTACAGGGCTC
Organism: Stigmatopora argus; assembly: GCF_051989625.1. Classification (NCBI taxonomy): domain Eukaryota; kingdom Metazoa; phylum Chordata; class Actinopteri; order Syngnathiformes; family Syngnathidae; genus Stigmatopora; species Stigmatopora argus. The sequence continues at coordinate 350,657 of NW_027520055.1, forward strand.
CACAGATGGGTTTGGGTTTGGGTTTGGGTTAGAGTTAGGGGTTGGGTTGGGGTCAACCCAGGCAAAGTGCAGACATGAATATCGGGCACTGGAGGTGATTTTCCTGGGTAAAAGACAGCCATAAACGTCGGCGCGACCAAATACGACGACATACGACCATTCTCAAAAGTGCCCAAAATGCACTAAAATTGGTTTTAAATCAGCACTCATCGATCAAATACAAATATTATATATTTAATACAAATATTTGACCTTTTTAAACATTAAAACCGGGCCCAGGAGGGTGATTTACCCGAAGAAATGCCACTTTTGACCTGGCAATTTGACCCTAATTGCAGTAAAAAAAAATGTCCACAGTGTGGCAGAGTTCTGCGGGTTCCATAGCGGCCCAGTGCGTACATTGGAACATGTGGAAAAAGTTGGAAAAATGTTAAAAATGGTCGAAAATGGTTAAAATCAACCCAGAAATAGTGCATTGAAAGCCCGCAGAAAGTTTTGGAAAAGATCGGTAAATTTGGGAAAATGTCAAAAATGGTCGAAAATGTTTAAAATCAACCCAGGAATAGTGCATTGAAAGCCCGCAGAAAGTTTTGGAAAAGATCGGTAAATTTGGGAAAATGTCAAAAATGGTCGAAAATGTTTAAAATCAACCCAGGAATAGTGCATTGAAAGCCCGCAGAAAGTTTTGGAAAAGATCGGTAAATTTGGGAAAATGTCAAAAATGGTCGAAAATGTTTAAAATCAACCCAGGAATAGTGCATTGAAAGCCCGCAGAAAGTTTTGGAAAAGATCGGTAAATTTGGGAAAATGTCAAAAATGGTCGAAAATGTTTAAAATCAACCCAGGAATAGTGCATTGAAAGCCCGCAGAAAGTTTTGGAAAATATCGGTAAATTTGGGAAAATGTCAAAAATGGTCGAAAATGTTTAAAATCAACCCAGGAATAGTGCATTGAAAGCCCGCAGAAAGTTTTGGAAAAGATCGGTAAATTTGGGAAAATGTCAAAAATGGTCAAAAATGTTTAAAATCAACCCAGGAATAGTGCATTGAAAGCCCGCAGAAAGTTTTGGAAAAGATCGGTATATTTGGGAAAATGTCAAAAATGGTCGAAAATGTTTAAAATCAACCCAGGAATAGTGCATTGAAAGCCCGCAGAAAGTTTTGGAAAAGATCGGTAAATTTGGGAAAATGTCAAAAATGGTCAAAAATGTTTAAAATCAACCCAGGAATAGTGCATTGAAAGCCCGCAGAAAGTTTTGGAAAAGATCGGTAAATTTGGGAAAATGTCAAAAATGGTCGAAAATGTTTAAAATCAACCCAGGAATAGTGCATTGAAAGCCCGCAGAAAGTTTTGGAAAAGATCGGTAAATTTGGGAAAATGTCAAAAATGGTCAAAAATGTTTAAAATCAACCCAGGAATAGTGCATTGAAAGCCCGCAGAAAGTTTTGGAAAAGATCGGTAAATTTGGGAAAATGTCAAAAATGGTCGAAAATGTTTAAAATCAACCCAGGAATAGTGCATTGAAAGCCCGCAGAAAGTTTTGGAAAAGATCGGTAAATTTGGGAAAATGTCAAAAATGGTCGAAAATGTTTAAAATCAACCCAGGAATAGTGCATTGAAAGCCCGCAGAAAGTTTTGGAAAAGATCGGTAAATTTGGGAAAATGTCAAAAATGGTCGAAAATGTTTAAAATCAACCCAGGAATAGTGCATTGAAAGCCCGCAGAAAGTTTTGGAAAAGATCGGTATATTTGGGAAAATGTCAAAAATGGTCGAAAATGTTTAAAATCAACCCAGGAATAGTGCACCGAAAGCCCGCAGAAAGTTTTGGAAAAGATCGGTAAATTTAAATTTAAGCGTTTTTTTTCTAAGTGTGGAGGGACTTAGAAAAAATCCGCTTAAATTTAAGCGTTTTTTTTCTAAGTGTGGAGGGACTTAGAAAAAATCCGCTTAAATTTAAGCGTTTTTTTTCTAAGTGTGGAGGGACTTAGAAAAAATCCGCTTAAATTTAAGCGTTTTTTTTCTAAGTGTGGAGGGACTTAGAAAAATTTCTGGAGCTCAGAAATTCAGCGGGGCATCAGCCGACCCAATCCGCTCACGGTGCACTATTCTCGGATCGACTCGGGGCGAACCCCCGCCGATTTTAAAAGTGCTGAAACTCGAAAAATATACGGAGCTCGACGATGAAACCTGGTATCTGTCGATAATAGTGCATCGAAAGCCCGCAGAAAGTTTTGGAAAAAGATCGGTAAATTTGGGAAAATGTCAAAAATGGTCGAAAATGTTTAAAATCAACCCAGGAATAGTGCACCGAAAGCCCGCAGAAAGTTTTGGAAAAGATCGGTAAATTTGGGAAAATGTCAAAAATGGTCGAAAATGTTTAAAATCAACCCAGGAATAGTGCATTGAAAGCCCGCAGAAAGTTTTGGAAAAGATCGGTAAATTTGGGAAAATGTCAAAAATGGTCAAAAATGTTTAAAATCAACCCAGGAATAGTGCATTGAAAGCCCGCAGAAAGTTTTGGAAAAGATCGGTAAATTTGGGAAAATGTCAAAAATGGTCGAAAATGTTTAAAATCAACCCAGGAATAGTGCATTGAAAGCCCGCAGAAAGTTTTGGAAAAGATGGGTAAATTTGGGAAAATGTCAAAAATGGTCGAAAATGTTTAAAATTAACCCAGGAATAGTGCATTGAAAGCCCGCAGAAAGTTTTGGAAAAGATCGGTAAATTTGGGAAAATGTCAAAAATGGTCGAAAATGTTTAAAATCAACCCAGGAATAGTGCATTGAAAGCCCGCAGAAAGTTTTGGAAAAGATCGGTAAATTTGGGAAAATGTCAAAAATGGTCGAAAATGTTTAAAATCAACCCAGGAATAGTGCATTGAAAGCCCGCAGAAAGTTTTGGAAAAGATCGGTAAATTTGGGAAAATGTCAAAAATGGTCGAAAATGTTTAAAATTAACCCAGGAATAGTGCATCGAAAGACCGCAGAAATTTTTTCTGGGTCTACCAGCGCTAGAAATTTTTTTTGGGTCTACCAGGGGTAGAATTTTTTTTTTTTTTTTTTTTAATTTTTAAAACGTTATTTAGCTCTAGGCGGCGTACAGGGCTCCACAGATGGGTTTGGGTTTGGGTTAGAGTTAGGGGTTGGGTTGGGGTCAACCCAGGCAAAGTGCAGACATGAATATCGGGCACTGGAGGTGATTTTCCTGGGTAAAAGACAGCCATAAACGTCGGCGCGACCAAATACGACGACATACGACCATTCTCAAAAGTGCCCAAAATGCACTAAAATTGGTTTTAAATCAGCACTCATCGATCAAATACAAATATTATATATTTAATACAAATATTTGACCTTTTTAAACATTAAAACCGGGCCCAGGAGGGTGATTTACCCGAAGAAATGACACTTTTGACCCGGCAATTTGACCCTAATTGCAGTAAAAAAAAATGTCCACAGTGTGGCAGAGTTCTGCGGGTTCCATAGCGGCCCAGTGCGTACATTGGAACATGTGGAAAAAGTTGGAAAAATGTTAAACATGGTCGAAAATGGTTAAAATCAACCCAGAAATAGTGCATTGAAAGCCCGCAGAAAGTTTTGGAAAAGATCGGTAAATTTGGGAAAATGTCAAAAATGGTCGAAAATGTTTAAAATCAACCCAGGAATAGTGCATTGAAAGCCCGCAGAAAGTTTTGGAAAAGATCGGTAAATTTGGGAAAATGTCAAAAATGGTCGAAAATGTTTAAAATCAACCCAGGAATAGTGCATTGAAAGCCCGCAGAAAGTTTTGGAAAAGATCGGTAAATTTGGGAAAATGTCAAAAATGGTCGAAAATGGTTAAAATCAACCCAGAAATAGTGCATTGAAAGCCCGCAGAAAGTTTTGGAAAAGATCGGTAAATTTGGGAAAATGTCAAAAATGGTCGAAAATGTTTAAAATCAACCCAGGAATAGTGCATTGAAAGCCCGCAGAAAGTTTTGGAAAAGATCGGTAAATTTGGGAAAATGTCAAAAATGGTCGAAAATGTTTAAAATTAACCCAGGAATAGTGCATCGAAAGACCGCAGAAATTTTTTCTGGGTCTACCAGCGCTAGAAATTTTTTTTGGGTCTACCAGGGGTAGAATTTTTTTTTTTTTTTTTTAATTTTTAAAACGTTATTTAGCTCTAGGCGGCGTACAGGGCTCCACAGATGTGTTTGGGTTTGGGTTAGAGTTAGGGGTTGGGTTGGGGTCAACCCAGGCAAAGTGCAGACATGAATATCGGGCACTGGAGGTGATTTTCCTGGGTAAAAGACAGCCATAAACGTCGGCGCGACCAAATACGACGACATACGACCATTCTCAAAAGTGCCCAAAATGCACTAAAATTGGTTTTAAATCAGCACTCATCGATCAAATACAAATATTATATATTTAATACAAATATTTGACCTTTTTAAACATTAAAACCGGGCCCAGGAGGGTGATTTACCCGAAGAAATGACACTTTTGACCTGGCAATTTGACCCTAATTGCAGTAAAAAAAAATGTCCACAGTGTGGCAGAGTTCTGCGGGTTCCATAGCGGCCCAGTGCGTACATTGAAACATGTGGAAAAAGTTGGAAAAATGTTAAACATGGTCGAAAATGGTTAAAATCAACCCAGAAATAGTGCATTGAAAGCCCGCAGAAAGTTTTGGAAAAGATCGGTAAATTTGGGAAAATGTCAAAAATGGTCGAAAATGTTTAAAATCAACCCAGGAATAGTGCATTGAAAGCCCGCAGAAAGTTTTGGAAAAGATCGGTAAATTTGGGAAAATGTCAAAAATGGTCAAAAATGTTTAAAATCAACCCAGGAATAGTGCATTGAAAGCCCGCAGAAAGTTTTGGAAAAGATGGGTAAATTTGGGAAAATGTCAAAAATGGTCGAAAATGTTTAAAATCAACCCAGGAATAGTGCATTGAAAGCCCGCAGAAAGTTTTGGAAAAGATCGGTAAATTTGGGAAAATGTCAAAAATGGTCGAAAATGTTTAAAATCAACCCAGGAATAGTGCATTGAAAGCCCGCAGAAAGTTTTGGAAAAGATCGGTAAATTTGGGAAAATGTCAAAAATGGTCGAAAATGTTTAAAATCAACCCAGGAATAGTGCATTGAAAGCCCGCAGAAAGTTTTGGAAAAGATCGGTAAATTTGGGAAAATGTCAAAAATGGTCGAAAATGTTTAAAATTAACCCAGGAATAGTGCATCGAAAGACCGCAGAAATTTTTTCTGGGTCTACCAGCGCTAGAAATTTTTTTTGGGTCTACCAGGGGTAGAATTTTTTTTTTTTTTTTTTTTAATTTTTAAAACGTTATTTAGCTCTAGGCGGCGTACAGGGCTCCACAGATGGGTTTGGGTTTGGGTTAGAGTTAGGGGTTGGGTTGGGGTCAACCCAGGCAAAGTGCAGACATGAATATCGGGCACTGGAGGTGATTTTCCTGGGTAAAAGACAGCCATAAACGTCGGCGCGACCAAATACGACGACATACGACCATTCTCAAAAGTGCCCAAAATGCACTAAAATTGGTTTTAAATCAGCACTCATCGATCAAATACAAATATTATATATTTAATACAAATATTTGACCTTTTTAAACATTAAAACCGGGCCCAGGAGGGTGATTTACCCGAAGAAATGACACTTTTGACCCGGCAATTTGACCCTAATTGCAGTAAAAAAAAATGTCCACAGTGTGGCAGAGTTCTGCGGGTTCCATAGCGGCCCAGTGCGTACATTGGAACATGTGGAAAAAGTTGGAAAAATGTTAAACATGGTCGAAAATGGTTAAAATCAACCCAGAAATAGTGCATTGAAAGCCCGCAGAAAGTTTTGGAAAAGATCGGTAAATTTGGGAAAATGTCAAAAATGGTCGAAAATGTTTAAAATCAACCCAGGAATAGTGCATTGAAAGCCCGCAGAAAGTTTTGGAAAAGATCGGTAAATTTGGGAAAATGTCAAAAATGGTCGAAAATGTTTAAAATCAACCCAGGAATAGTGCATTGAAAGCCCGCAGAAAGTTTTGGAAAAGATCGGTAAATTTGGGAAAATGTCAAAAATGGTCGAAAATGGTTAAAATCAACCCAGAAATAGTGCATTGAAAGCCCGCAGAAAGTTTTGGAAAAGATCGGTAAATTTGGGAAAATGTCAAAAATGGTCGAAAATGTTTAAAATCAACCCAGGAATAGTGCATTGAAAGCCCGCAGAAAGTTTTGGAAAAGATCGGTAAATTTGGGAAAATGTCAAAAATGGTCGAAAATGTTTAAAATTAACCCAGGAATAGTGCATCGAAAGACCGCAGAAATTTTTTCTGGGTCTACCAGCGCTAGAAATTTTTTTTGGGTCTACCAGGGGTAGAATTTTTTTTTTTTTTTTTAAATTTTTAAAACGTTATTTAGCTCTAGGCGGCGTACAGGGCTCCACAGATGTGTTTGGGTTTGGGTTAGAGTTAGGGGTTGGGTTGGGGTCAACCCAGGCAAAGTGCAGACATGAATATCGGGCACTGGAGGTGATTTTCCTGGGTAAAAGACAGCCATAAACGTCGGCGCGACCAAATACGACGACATACGACCATTCTCAAAAGTGCCCAAAATGCACTAAAATTGGTTTTAAATCAGCACTCATCGATCAAATACAAATATTATATATTTAATACAAATATTTGACCTTTTTAAACATTAAAACCGGGCCCAGGAGGGTGATTTACCCGAAGAAATGACACTTTTGACCTGGCAATTTGACCCTAATTGCAGTAAAAAAAAATGTCCACAGTGTGGCAGAGTTCTGCGGGTTCCATAGCGGCCCAGTGCGTACATTGAAACATGTGGAAAAAGTTGGAAAAATGTTAAACATGGTCGAAAATGGTTAAAATCAACCCAGAAATAGTGCATTGAAAGCCCGCAGAAAGTTTTGGAAAAGATCGGTAAATTTGGGAAAATGTCAAAAATGGTCGAAAATGTTTAAAATCAACCCAGGAATAGTGCATTGAAAGCCCGCAGAAAGTTTTGGAAAAGATCGGTAAATTTGGGAAAATGTCAAAAATGGTCAAAAATGTTTAAAATCAACCCAGGAATAGTGCATTGAAAGCCCGCAGAAAGTTTTGGAAAAGATGGGTAAATTTGGGAAAATGTCAAAAATGGTCGAAAATGTTTAAAATCAACCCAGGAATAGTGCATTGAAAGCCCGCAGAAAGTTTTGGAAAAGATCGGTAAATTTGGGAAAATGTCAAAAATGGTCGAAAATGTTTAAAATCAACCCAGGAATAGTGCATTGAAAGCCCGCAGAAAGTTTTGGAAAAGATCGGTAAATTTGGGAAAATGTCAAAAATGGTCGAAAATGTTTAAAATCAACCCAGGAATAGTGCATTGAAAGCCCGCAGAAAGTTTTGGAAAAGATCGGTAAATTTGGGAAAATGTCAAAAATGGTCAAAAATGTTTAAAATCAACCCAGGAATAGTGCATTGAAAGCCCGCAGAAAGTTTTGGAAAAGATCGGTAAATTTGGGAAAATGTCAAAAATGGTCGAAAATGTTTAAAATCAACCCAGGAATAGTGCATTGAAAGCCCGCAGAAAGTTTTGGAAAAGATCGGTAAATTTGGGAAAATGTCAAAAATGGTCGAAAATGTTTAAAATCAACCCAGGAATAGTGCATTGAAAGCCCGCAGAAAGTTTTGGAAAAGATCGGTAAATTTGGGAAAATGTCAAAAATGGTCGAAAATGTTTAAAATCAACCCAGGAATAGTGCATTGAAAGCCCGCAGAAAGTTTTGGAAAAGATCGGTAAATTTGGGAAAATGTCAAAAATGGTCGAAAATGTTTAAAATTAACCCAGGAATAGTGCATCGAAAGACCGCAGAAATTTTTTCTGGGTCTACCAGCGCTAGAAATTTTTTTTGGGTCTACCAGGGGTAGAATTTTATTTTTTTTTTTTTAATTTTTAAAACGTTATTTAGCTCTAGGCGGCGTACAGGGCTCCACAGATGGGTTTGGGTTTGGGTTAGAGTTAGGGGTTGGGTTGGGGTCAACCCAGGCAAAGTGCAGACATGAATATCGGGCACTGGAGGTGATTTTCCTGGGTAAAAGACAGCCATAAACGTCGGCGCGACCAAATACGACGACATACGACCATTCTCAAAAGTGCCCAAAATGCACTAAAATTGGTTTTAAATCAGCACTCATCGATCAAATACAAATATTATATATTTAATACAAATATTTGACCTTTTTAAACATTAAAACCGGGCCCAGGAGGGTGATTTACCCGAAGAAATGACACTTTTGACCCGGCAATTTGACCCTAATTGCAGTAAAAAAAAAATGTCCACAGTGTGGCAGAGTTCTGCGGGTTCCATAGCGGCCCAGTGCGTACATTGGAACATGTGGAAAAAGTTGGAAAAATGTTAAAAATGGTCGAAAATGGTTAAAATCAACCCAGAAATAGTGCATCGAAAGCCCGCAGAAAGTTTTGGAAAAGATCGGTAAATTTGGGAAAATGTCAAAAATGGTCGAAAATGTTTAAAATCAACCCAGGAATAGTGCATTGAAAGCCCGCAGAAAGTTTTGGAAAAGATCAGTAAATTTGGGAAAATGTCAAAAATGGTCGAAAATGTTTAAAATCAACCCAGGAATAGTGCATTGAAAGCCCGCAGAAAGTTTTGGAAAAGATCGGTAAATTTGGGAAAATGTCAAAAATGGTCAAAAATGTTTAAAATCAACCCAGGAATAGTGCATTGAAAGCCCGCAGAAAGTTTTGGAAAAGATCGGTAAATTTGGGAAAATGTCAAAAATGGTCGAAAATGTTTAAAATCAACCCAGGAATAGTGCATTGAAAGCCCGCAGAAAGTTTTGGAAAAGATCGGTAAATTTGGGAAAATGTCAAAAATGGTCGAAAATGTTTAAAATCAACCCAGGAATAGTGCATTGAAAGCCCGCAGAAAGTTTTGGAAAAGATCAGTAAATTTGGGAAAATGTCAAAAATGGTCGAAAATGTTTAAAATCAACCCAGGAATAGTGCATTGAAAGCCCGCAGAAAGTTTTGGAAAAGATCGGTAAATTTGGGAAAATGTCAAAAATGGTCGAAAATGTTTAAAATCAACCCAGGAATAGTGCATTGAAAGCCCGCAGAAAGTTTTGGAAAAGATCGGTAAATTTGGGAAAATGTCAAAAATGGTCGAAAATGTTTAAAATCAACCCAGGAATAGTGCATTGAAAGCCCGCAGAAAGTTTTGGAAAAGATCGGTAAATTTGGGAAAATGTCAAAAATGGTCAAAAATGTTTAAAATCAACCCAGGAATAGTGCATTGAAAGCCCGCAGAAAGTTTTGGAAAAGATCGGTAAATTTGGGAAAATGTCAAAAATGGTCGAAAATGTTTAAAATCAACCCAGGAATAGTGCATTGAAAGCCCGCAGAAAGTTTTGGAAAAGATCGGTAAATTTGGGAAAATGTCAAAAATGGTCGAAAATGTTTAAAATCAACCCAGGAATAGTGCATTGAAAGCCCGCAGAAAGTTTTGGAAAAGATCGGTAAATTTGGGAAAATGTCAAAAATGGTCGAAAATGTTTAAAATCAACCCAGGAATAGTGCATTGAAAGCCCGCAGAAAGTTTTGGAAAAGATCAGTAAATTTGGGAAAATGTCAAAAATGGTCGAAAATGTTTAAAATCAACCCAGGAATAGTGCATTGAAAGCCCGCAGAAAGTTTTGGAAAAGATCGGTAAATTTGGGAAAATGTCAAAAATGGTCGAAAATGTTTAAAATCAACCCAGGAATAGTGCATTGAAAGCCCGCAGAAAGTTTTGGAAAAGATCGGTAAATTTGGGAAAATGTCAAAAATGGTCGAAAATGTTTAAAATCAACCCAGGAATAGTGCATTGAAAGCCCGCAGAAAGTTTTGGAAAAGATCGGTAAATTTGGGAAAATGTCAAAAATGGTCGAAAATGTTTAAAATCAACCCAGGAATAGTGCATTGAAAGCCCGCAGAAAGTTTTGGAAAAGATCGGTAAATTTGGGAAAATGTCAAAAATGGTCGAAAATGTTTAAAATCAACCCAGGAATAGTGCATTGAAAGCCCGCAGAAAGTTTTGGAAAAGATCGGTAAATTTGGGAAAATGTCAAAAATGGTCGAAAATGTTTAAAATCAACCCAGGAATAGTGCATTGAAAGCCCGCAGAAAGTTTTGGAAAAGATCGGTAAATTTGGGAAAATGTCAAAAATGGTCGAAAATGTTTAAAATCAACCCAGGAATAGTGCATTGAAAGCCCGCAGAAAGTTTTGGAAAAGATCGGTAAATTTGGGAAAATGTCAAAAATGGTCAAAAATGTTTAAAATCAACCCAGGAATAGTGCATTGAAAGCCCGCAGAAAGTTTTGGAAAAGATCGGTAAATTTGGGAAAATGTCAAAAATGGTCGAAAATGTTTAAAATTAACCCAGGAATAGTGCATCGAAAGACCGCAGAAATTTTTTCTGGGTCTACCAGCGCTAGAAATTTTTTTTGGGTCTACCAGGGGTAGAATTTTTTTTTTTTTTTTTTTTAATTTTTAAAACGTTATTTAGCTCTAGGCGGCGTACAGGGCTCCACAGATGGGTTTGGGTTTGGGTTAGAGTTAGGGGTTGGGTTGGGGTCAACCCAGGCAAAGTGCAGACATGAATATCGGGCACTGGAGGTGATTTTCCTGGGTAAAAGACAGCCATAAACGTCGGCGCGACCAAATACGACGACATACGACCATTCTCAAAAGTGCCCAAAATGCACTAAAATTGGTTTTAAATCAGCACTCATCGATCAAATACAAATATTATATATTTAATACAAATATTTGACCTTTTTAAACATTAAAACCGGGCCCAGGAGGGTGATTTACCCGAAGAAATGACACTTTTGACCCGGCAATTTGACCCTAATTGCAGTAAAAAAAAATGTCCACAGTGTGGCAGAGTTCTGCGGGTTCCATAGCGGCCCAGTGCGTACATTGGAACATGTGGAAAAAGTTGGAAAAATGTTAAACATGGTCGAAAATGGTTAAAATCAACCCAGAAATAGTGCATTGAAAGCCCGCAGAAAGTTTTGGAAAAGATCGGTAAATTTGGGAAAATGTCAAAAATGGTCGAAAATGTTTAAAATCAACCCAGGAATAGTGCATTGAAAGCCCGCAGAAAGTTTTGGAAAAGATCGGTAAATTTGGGAAAATGTCAAAAATGGTCGAAAATGTTTAAAATCAACCCAGGAATAGTGCATTGAAAGCCCGCAGAAAGTTTTGGAAAAGATCGGTAAATTTGGGAAAATGTCAAAAATGGTCGAAAATGGTTAAAATCAACCCAGAAATAGTGCATTGAAAGCCCGCAGAAAGTTTTGGAAAAGATCGGTAAATTTGGGAAAATGTCAAAAATGGTCGAAAATGTTTAAAATCAACCCAGGAATAGTGCATTGAAAGCCCGCAGAAAGTTTTGGAAAAGATCGGTAAATTTGGGAAAATGTCAAAAATGGTCGAAAATGTTTAAAATTAACCCAGGAATAGTGCATTGAAAGACCGCAGAAATTTTTTCTGGGTCTACCAGCGCTAGAAATTTTTTTTGGGTCTACCAGGGGTAGAATTTTTTTTTTTTTTTTTTAATTTTTAAAACGTTATTTAGCTCTAGGCGGCGTACAGGGCTCCACAGATGTGTTTGGGTTTGGGTTAGAGTTAGGGGTTGGGTTGGGGTCAACCCAGGCAAAGTGCAGACATGAATATCGGGCACTGGAGGTGATTTTCCTGGGTAAAAGACAGCCATAAACGTCGGCGCGACCAAATACGACGACATACGACCATTCTCAAAAGTGCCCAAAATGCACTAAAATTGGTTTTAAATCAGCACTCATCGATCAAATACAAATATTATATATTTAATACAAATATTTGACCTTTTTAAACATTAAAACCGGGCCCAGGAGGGTGATTTACCCGAAGAAATGACACTTTTGACCTGGCAATTTGACCCTAATTGCAGTAAAAAAAAATGTCCACAGTGTGGCAGAGTTCTGCGGGTTCCATAGCGGCCCAGTGCGTACATTGAAACATGTGGAAAAAGTTGGAAAAATGTTAAACATGGTCGAAAATGGTTAAAATCAACCCAGAAATAGTGCATTGAAAGCCCGCAGAAAGTTTTGGAAAAGATCGGTAAATTTGGGAAAATGTCAAAAATGGTCGAAAATGTTTAAAATCAACCCAGGAATAGTGCATTGAAAGCCCGCAGAAAGTTTTGGAAAAGATCGGTAAATTTGGGAAAATGTCAAAAATGGTCAAAAATGTTTAAAATCAACCCAGGAATAGTGCATTGAAAGCCCGCAGAAAGTTTTGGAAAAGATCGGTAAATTTGGGAAAATGTCAAAAATGGTCGAAAATGTTTAAAATCAACCCAGGAATAGTGCATTGAAAGCCCGCAGAAAGTTTTGGAAAAGATCGGTAAATTTGGGAAAATGTCAAAAATGGTCGAAAATGTTTAAAATTAACCCAGGAATAGTGCATCGAAAGACCGCAGAAATTTTTTCTGGGTCTACCAGCGCTAGAAATTTTTTTTGGGTCTACCAGGGGTAGAATTTTTTTTTTTTTTTTTTTTAATTTTTAAAACGTTATTTAGCTCTAGGCGGCGTACAGGGCTCCACAGATGGGTTTGGGTTTGGGTTTGGGTTAGAGTTAGGGGTTGGGTTGGGGTCAACCCAGGCAAAGTGCAGACATGAATATCGGGCACTGGAGGTGATTTTCCTGGGTAAAAGACAGCCATAAACGTCGGCGCGACCAAATACGACGACATACGACCATTCTCAAAAGTGCCCAAAATGCACTAAAATTGGTTTTAAATCAGCACTCATCGATCAAATACAAATATTATATATTTAATACAAATATTTGACCTTTTTAAACATTAAAACCGGGCCCAGGAGGGTGATTTACCCGAAGAAATGCCACTTTTGACCTGGCAATTTGACCCTAATTGCAGTAAAAAAAAATGTCCACAGTGTGGCAGAGTTCTGCGGGTTCCATAGCGGCCCAGTGCGTACATTGGAACATGTGGAAAAAGTTGGAAAAATGTTAAAAATGGTCGAAAATGGTTAAAATCAACCCAGAAATAGTGCATTGAAAGCCCGCAGAAAGTTTTGGAAAAGATCGGTAAATTTGGGAAAATGTCAAAAATGGTCGAAAATGTTTAAAATCAACCCAGGAATAGTGCATTGAAAGCCCGCAGAAAGTTTTGGAAAAGATCGGTAAATTTGGGAAAATGTCAAAAATGGTCGAAAATGTTTAAAATCAACCCAGGAATAGTGCATTGAAAGCCCGCAGAAAGTTTTGGAAAAGATCGGTAAATTTGGGAAAATGTCAAAAATGGTCGAAAATGTTTAAAATCAACCCAGGAATAGTGCATTGAAAGCCCGCAGAAAGTTTTGGAAAAGATCGGTAAATTTGGGAAAATGTCAAAAATGGTCGAAAATGTTTAAAATCAACCCAGGAATAGTGCATTGAAAGCCCGCAGAAAGTTTTGGAAAATATCGGTAAATTTGGGAAAATGTCAAAAATGGTCGAAAATGTTTAAAATCAACCCAGGAATAGTGCATTGAAAGCCCGCAGAAAGTTTTGGAAAAGATCGGTAAATTTGGGAAAATGTCAAAAATGGTCAAAAATGTTTAAAATCAACCCAGGAATAGTGCATTGAAAGCCCGCAGAAAGTTTTGGAAAAGATCGGTATATTTGGGAAAATGTCAAAAATGGTCGAAAATGTTTAAAATCAACCCAGGAATAGTGCATTGAAAGCCCGCAGAAAGTTTTGGAAAAGATCGGTAAATTTGGGAAAATGTCAAAAATGGTCAAAAATGTTTAAAATCAACCCAGGAATAGTGCATTGAAAGCCCGCAGAAAGTTTTGGAAAAGATCGGTAAATTTGGGAAAATGTCAAAAATGGTCGAAAATGTTTAAAATCAACCCAGGAATAGTGCATTGAAAGCCCGCAGAAAGTTTTGGAAAAGATCGGTAAATTTGGGAAAATGTCAAAAATGGTCAAAAATGTTTAAAATCAACCCAGGAATAGTGCATTGAAAGCCCGCAGAAAGTTTTGGAAAAGATCGGTAAATTTGGGAAAATGTCAAAAATGGTCGAAAATGTTTAAAATCAACCCAGGAATAGTGCATTGAAAGCCCGCAGAAAGTTTTGGAAAAGATCGGTAAATTTGGGAAAATGTCAAAAATGGTCGAAAATGTTTAAAATCAACCCAGGAATAGTGCATTGAAAGCCCGCAGAAAGTTTTGGAAAAGATCGGTAAATTTGGGAAAATGTCAAAAATGGTCGAAAATGTTTAAAATCAACCCAGGAATAGTGCATTGAAAGCCCGCAGAAAGTTTTGGAAAAGATCGGTATATTTGGGAAAATGTCAAAAATGGTCGAAAATGTTTAAAATCAACCCAGGAATAGTGCACCGAAAGCCCGCAGAAAGTTTTGGAAAAGATCGGTAAATTTAAATTTAAGCGTTTTTTTTCTAAGTGTGGAGGGACTTAGAAAAAATCCGCTTAAATTTAAGCGTTTTTTTTCTAAGTGTGGAGGGACTTAGAAAAAATCCGCTTAAATTTAAGCGTTTTTTTTCTAAGTGTGGAGGGACTTAGAAAAAATCCGCTTAAATTTAAGCGTTTTTTTTCTAAGTGTGGAGGGACTTAGAAAAATTTCTGGAGCTCAGAAATTCAGCGGGGCATCAGCCGACCCAATCCGCTCACGGTGCACTATTCTCGGATCGACTCGGGGCGAACCCCCGCCGATTTTAAAAGTGCTGAAACTCGAAAAATATACGGAGCTCGACGATGAAACCTGGTATCTGTCGATAATAGTGCATCGAAAGCCCGCAGAAAGTTTTGGAAAAAGATCGGTAAATTTGGGAAAATGTCAAAAATGGTCGAAAATGTTTAAAATCAACCCAGGAATAGTGCACCGAAAGCCCGCAGAAAGTTTTGGAAAAGATCGGTAAATTTGGGAAAATGTCAAAAATGGTCGAAAATGTTTAAAATCAACCCAGGAATAGTGCATTGAAAGCCCGCAGAAAGTTTTGGAAAAGATCGGTAAATTTGGGAAAATGTCAAAAATGGTCAAAAATGTTTAAAATCAACCCAGGAATAGTGCATTGAAAGCCCGCAGAAAGTTTTGGAAAAGATCGGTAAATTTGGGAAAATGTCAAAAATGGTCGAAAATGTTTAAAATCAACCCAGGAATAGTGCATTGAAAGCCCGCAGAAAGTTTTGGAAAAGATGGGTAAATTTGGGAAAATGTCAAAAATGGTCGAAAATGTTTAAAATTAACCCAGGAATAGTGCATTGAAAGCCCGCAGAAAGTTTTGGAAAAGATCGGTAAATTTGGGAAAATGTCAAAAATGGTCGAAAATGTTTAAAATCAACCCAGGAATAGTGCATTGAAAGCCCGCAGAAAGTTTTGGAAAAGATCGGTAAATTTGGGAAAATGTCAAAAATGGTCGAAAATGTTTAAAATCAACCCAGGAATAGTGCATTGAAAGCCCGCAGAAAGTTTTGGAAAAGATCGGTAAATTTGGGAAAATGTCAAAAATGGTCGAAAATGTTTAAAATTAACCCAGGAATAGTGCATCGAAAGACCGCAGAAATTTTTTCTGGGTCTACCAGCGCTAGAAATTTTTTTTGGGTCTACCAGGGGTAGAATTTTTTTTTTTTTTTTTTTTAATTTTTAAAACGTTATTTAGCTCTAGGCGGCGTACAGGGCTCCACAGATGGGTTTGGGTTTGGGTTAGAGTTAGGGGTTGGGTTGGGGTCAACCCAGGCAAAGTGCAGACATGAATATCGGGCACTGGAGGTGATTTTCCTGGGTAAAAGACAGCCATAAACGTCGGCGCGACCAAATACGACGACATACGACCATTCTCAAAAGTGCCCAAAATGCACTAAAATTGGTTTTAAATCAGCACTCATCGATCAAATACAAATATTATATATTTAATACAAATATTTGACCTTTTTAAACATTAAAACCGGGCCCAGGAGGGTGATTTACCCGAAGAAATGACACTTTTGACCCGGCAATTTGACCCTAATTGCAGTAAAAAAAAATGTCCACAGTGTGGCAGAGTTCTGCGGGTTCCATAGCGGCCCAGTGCGTACATTGGAACATGTGGAAAAAGTTGGAAAAATGTTAAACATGGTCGAAAATGGTTAAAATCAACCCAGAAATAGTGCATTGAAAGCCCGCAGAAAGTTTTGGAAAAGATCGGTAAATTTGGGAAAATGTCAAAAATGGTCGAAAATGTTTAAAATCAACCCAGGAATAGTGCATTGAAAGCCCGCAGAAAGTTTTGGAAAAGATCGGTAAATTTGGGAAAATGTCAAAAATGGTCGAAAATGTTTAAAATCAACCCAGGAATAGTGCATTGAAAGCCCGCAGAAAGTTTTGGAAAAGATCGGTAAATTTGGGAAAATGTCAAAAATGGTCGAAAATGGTTAAAATCAACCCAGAAATAGTGCATTGAAAGCCCGCAGAAAGTTTTGGAAAAGATCGGTAAATTTGGGAAAATGTCAAAAATGGTCGAAAATGTTTAAAATCAACCCAGGAATAGTGCATTGAAAGCCCGCAGAAAGTTTTGGAAAAGATCGGTAAATTTGGGAAAATGTCAAAAATGGTCGAAAATGTTTAAAATTAACCCAGGAATAGTGCATCGAAAGACCGCAGAAATTTTTTCTGGGTCTACCAGCGCTAGAAATTTTTTTTGGGTCTACCAGGGGTAGAATTTTTTTTTTTTTTTTTTAATTTTTAAAACGTTATTTAGCTCTAGGCGGCGTACAGGGCTCCACAGATGTGTTTGGGTTTGGGTTAGAGTTAGGGGTTGGGTTGGGGTCAACCCAGGCAAAGTGCAGACATGAATATCGGGCACTGGAGGTGATTTTCCTGGGTAAAAGACAGCCATAAACGTCGGCGCGACCAAATACGACGACATACGACCATTCTCAAAAGTGCCCAAAATGCACTAAAATTGGTTTTAAATCAGCACTCATCGATCAAATACAAATATTATATATTTAATACAAATATTTGACCTTTTTAAACATTAAAACCGGGCCCAGGAGGGTGATTTACCCGAAGAAATGACACTTTTGACCTGGCAATTTGACCCTAATTGCAGTAAAAAAAAATGTCCACAGTGTGGCAGAGTTCTGCGGGTTCCATAGCGGCCCAGTGCGTACATTGAAACATGTGGAAAAAGTTGGAAAAATGTTAAACATGGTCGAAAATGGTTAAAATCAACCCAGAAATAGTGCATTGAAAGCCCGCAGAAAGTTTTGGAAAAGATCGGTAAATTTGGGAAAATGTCAAAAATGGTCGAAAATGTTTAAAATCAACCCAGGAATAGTGCATTGAAAGCCCGCAGAAAGTTTTGGAAAAGATCGGTAAATTTGGGAAAATGTCAAAAATGGTCAAAAATGTTTAAAATCAACCCAGGAATAGTGCATTGAAAGCCCGCAGAAAGTTTTGGAAAAGATGGGTAAATTTGGGAAAATGTCAAAAATGGTCGAAAATGTTTAAAATCAACCCAGGAATAGTGCATTGAAAGCCCGCAGAAAGTTTTGGAAAAGATCGGTAAATTTGGGAAAATGTCAAAAATGGTCGAAAATGTTTAAAATCAACCCAGGAATAGTGCATTGAAAGCCCGCAGAAAGTTTTGGAAAAGATCGGTAAATTTGGGAAAATGTCAAAAATGGTCGAAAATGTTTAAAATCAACCCAGGAATAGTGCATTGAAAGCCCGCAGAAAGTTTTGGAAAAGATCGGTAAATTTGGGAAAATGTCAAAAATGGTCGAAAATGTTTAAAATTAACCCAGGAATAGTGCATCGAAAGACCGCAGAAATTTTTTCTGGGTCTACCAGCGCTAGAAATTTTTTTTGGGTCTACCAGGGGTAGAATTTTTTTTTTTTTTTTTTTTAATTTTTAAAACGTTATTTAGCTCTAGGCGGCGTACAGGGCTCCACAGATGGGTTTGGGTTTGGGTTAGAGTTAGGGGTTGGGTTGGGGTCAACCCAGGCAAAGTGCAGACATGAATATCGGGCACTGGAGGTGATTTTCCTGGGTAAAAGACAGCCATAAACGTCGGCGCGACCAAATACGACGACATACGACCATTCTCAAAAGTGCCCAAAATGCACTAAAATTGGTTTTAAATCAGCACTCATCGATCAAATACAAATATTATATATTTAATACAAATATTTGACCTTTTTAAACATTAAAACCGGGCCCAGGAGGGTGATTTACCCGAAGAAATGACACTTTTGACCCGGCAATTTGACCCTAATTGCAGTAAAAAAAAATGTCCACAGTGTGGCAGAGTTCTGCGGGTTCCATAGCGGCCCAGTGCGTACATTGGAACATGTGGAAAAAGTTGGAAAAATGTTAAACATGGTCGAAAATGGTTAAAATCAACCCAGAAATAGTGCATTGAAAGCCCGCAGAAAGTTTTGGAAAAGATCGGTAAATTTGGGAAAATGTCAAAAATGGTCGAAAATGTTTAAAATCAACCCAGGAATAGTGCATTGAAAGCCCGCAGAAAGTTTTGGAAAAGATCGGTAAATTTGGGAAAATGTCAAAAATGGTCGAAAATGTTTAAAATCAACCCAGGAATAGTGCATTGAAAGCCCGCAGAAAGTTTTGGAAAAGATCGGTAAATTTGGGAAAATGTCAAAAATGGTCGAAAATGGTTAAAATCAACCCAGAAATAGTGCATTGAAAGCCCGCAGAAAGTTTTGGAAAAGATCGGTAAATTTGGGAAAATGTCAAAAATGGTCGAAAATGTTTAAAATCAACCCAGGAATAGTGCATTGAAAGCCCGCAGAAAGTTTTGGAAAAGATCGGTAAATTTGGGAAAATGTCAAAAATGGTCGAAAATGTTTAAAATTAACCCAGGAATAGTGCATCGAAAGACCGCAGAAATTTTTTCTGGGTCTACCAGCGCTAGAAATTTTTTTTGGGTCTACCAGGGGTAGAATTTTTTTTTTTTTTTTTAAATTTTTAAAACGTTATTTAGCTCTAGGCGGCGTACAGGGCTCCACAGATGTGTTTGGGTTTGGGTTAGAGTTAGGGGTTGGGTTGGGGTCAACCCAGGCAAAGTGCAGACATGAATATCGGGCACTGGAGGTGATTTTCCTGGGTAAAAGACAGCCATAAACGTCGGCGCGACCAAATACGACGACATACGACCATTCTCAAAAGTGCCCAAAATGCACTAAAATTGGTTTTAAATCAGCACTCATCGATCAAATACAAATATTATATATTTAATACAAATATTTGACCTTTTTAAACATTAAAACCGGGCCCAGGAGGGTGATTTACCCGAAGAAATGACACTTTTGACCTGGCAATTTGACCCTAATTGCAGTAAAAAAAAATGTCCACAGTGTGGCAGAGTTCTGCGGGTTCCATAGCGGCCCAGTGCGTACATTGAAACATGTGGAAAAAGTTGGAAAAATGTTAAACATGGTCGAAAATGGTTAAAATCAACCCAGAAATAGTGCATTGAAAGCCCGCAGAAAGTTTTGGAAAAGATCGGTAAATTTGGGAAAATGTCAAAAATGGTCGAAAATGTTTAAAATCAACCCAGGAATAGTGCATTGAAAGCCCGCAGAAAGTTTTGGAAAAGATCGGTAAATTTGGGAAAATGTCAAAAATGGTCAAAAATGTTTAAAATCAACCCAGGAATAGTGCATTGAAAGCCCGCAGAAAGTTTTGGAAAAGATGGGTAAATTTGGGAAAATGTCAAAAATGGTCGAAAATGTTTAAAATCAACCCAGGAATAGTGCATTGAAAGCCCGCAGAAAGTTTTGGAAAAGATCGGTAAATTTGGGAAAATGTCAAAAATGGTCGAAAATGTTTAAAATCAACCCAGGAATAGTGCATTGAAAGCCCGCAGAAAGTTTTGGAAAAGATCGGTAAATTTGGGAAAATGTCAAAAATGGTCGAAAATGTTTAAAATCAACCCAGGAATAGTGCATTGAAAGCCCGCAGAAAGTTTTGGAAAAGATCGGTAAATTTGGGAAAATGTCAAAAATGGTCGAAAATGTTTAAAATTAACCCAGGAATAGTGCATCGAAAGACCGCAGAAATTTTTTCTGGGTCTACCAGCGCTAGAAATTTTTTTTGGGTCTACCAGGGGTAGAATTTTTTTTTTTTTTTTTTTTAATTTTTAAAACGTTATTTAGCTCTAGGCGGCGTACAGGGCTCCACAGATGGGTTTGGGTTTGGGTTTGGGTTAGAGTTAGGGGTTGGGTTGGGGTCAACCCAGGCAAAGTGCAGACATGAATATCGGGCACTGGAGGTGATTTTCCTGGGTAAAAGACAGCCATAAACGTCGGCGCGACCAAATACGACGACATACGACCATTCTCAAAAGTGCCCAAAATGCACTAAAATTGGTTTTAAATCAGCACTCATCGATCAAATACAAATATTATATATTTAATACAAATATTTGACCTTTTTAAACATTAAAACCGGGCCCAGGAGGGTGATTTACCCGAAGAAATGCCACTTTTGACCTGGCAATTTGACCCTAATTGCAGTAAAAAAAAATGTCCACAGTGTGGCAGAGTTCTGCGGGTTCCATAGCGGCCCAGTGCGTACATTGGAACATGTGGAAAAAGTTGGAAAAATGTTAAAAATGGTCGAAAATGGTTAAAATCAACCCAGAAATAGTGCATTGAAAGCCCGCAGAAAGTTTTGGAAAAGATCGGTAAATTTGGGAAAATGTCAAAAATGGTCGAAAATGTTTAAAATCAACCCAGGAATAGTGCATTGAAAGCCCGCAGAAAGTTTTGGAAAAGATCGGTAAATTTGGGAAAATGTCAAAAATGGTCGAAAATGTTTAAAATCAACCCAGGAATAGTGCATTGAAAGCCCGCAGAAAGTTTTGGAAAAGATCGGTAAATTTGGGAAAATGTCAAAAATGGTCGAAAATGTTTAAAATCAACCCAGGAATAGTGCATTGAAAGCCCGCAGAAAGTTTTGGAAAAGATCGGTAAATTTGGGAAAATGTCAAAAATGGTCGAAAATGTTTAAAATCAACCCAGGAATAGTGCATTGAAAGCCCGCAGAAAGTTTTGGAAAATATCGGTAAATTTGGGAAAATGTCAAAAATGGTCGAAAATGTTTAAAATCAACCCAGGAATAGTGCATTGAAAGCCCGCAGAAAGTTTTGGAAAAGATCGGTAAATTTGGGAAAATGTCAAAAATGGTCAAAAATGTTTAAAATCAACCCAGGAATAGTGCATTGAAAGCCCGCAGAAAGTTTTGGAAAAGATCGGTATATTTGGGAAAATGTCAAAAATGGTCGAAAATGTTTAAAATCAACCCAGGAATAGTGCATTGAAAGCCCGCAGAAAGTTTTGGAAAAGATCGGTAAATTTGGGAAAATGTCAAAAATGGTCAAAAATGTTTAAAATCAACCCAGGAATAGTGCATTGAAAGCCCGCAGAAAGTTTTGGAAAAGATCGGTAAATTTGGGAAAATGTCAAAAATGGTCGAAAATGTTTAAAATCAACCCAGGAATAGTGCATTGAAAGCCCGCAGAAAGTTTTGGAAAAGATCGGTAAATTTGGGAAAATGTCAAAAATGGTCAAAAATGTTTAAAATCAACCCAGGAATAGTGCATTGAAAGCCCGCAGAAAGTTTTGGAAAAGATCGGTAAATTTGGGAAAATGTCAAAAATGGTCGAAAATGTTTAAAATCAACCCAGGAATAGTGCATTGAAAGCCCGCAGAAAGTTTTGGAAAAGATCGGTAAATTTGGGAAAATGTCAAAAATGGTCGAAAATGTTTAAAATCAACCCAGGAATAGTGCATTGAAAGCCCGCAGAAAGTTTTGGAAAAGATCGGTAAATTTGGGAAAATGTCAAAAATGGTCGAAAATGTTTAAAATCAACCCAGGAATAGTGCATTGAAAGCCCGCAGAAAGTTTTGGAAAAGATCGGTATATTTGGGAAAATGTCAAAAATGGTCGAAAATGTTTAAAATCAACCCAGGAATAGTGCACCGAAAGCCCGCAGAAAGTTTTGGAAAAGATCGGTAAATTTAAATTTAAGCGTTTTTTTTTCTAAGTGTGGAGGGACTTAGAAAAAATCCGCTTAAATTTAAGCGTTTTTTTTCTAAGTGTGGAGGGACTTAGAAAAAATCCGCTTAAATTTAAGCGTTTTTTTTCTAAGTGTGGAGGGACTTAGAAAAAATCCGCTTAAATTTAAGCGTTTTTTTTCTAAGTGTGGAGGGACTTAGAAAAATTTCTGGAGCTCAGAAATTCAGCGGGGCATCAGCCGACCCAATCCGCTCACGGTGCACTATTCTCGGATCGACTCGGGGCGAACCCCCGCCGATTTTAAAAGTGCTGAAACTCGAAAAATATACGGAGCTCGACGATGAAACCTGGTATCTGTCGATAATAGTGCATCGAAAGCCCGCAGAAAGTTTTGGAAAAAGATCGGTAAATTTGGGAAAATGTCAAAAATGGTCGAAAATGTTTAAAATCAACCCAGGAATAGTGCACCGAAAGCCCGCAGAAAGTTTTGGAAAAGATCGGTAAATTTGGGAAAATGTCAAAAATGGTCGAAAATGTTTAAAATCAACCCAGGAATAGTGCATTGAAAGCCCGCAGAAAGTTTTGGAAAAGATCGGTAAATTTGGGAAAATGTCAAAAATGGTCAAAAATGTTTAAAATCAACCCAGGAATAGTGCATTGAAAGCCCGCAGAAAGTTTTGGAAAAGATCGGTAAATTTGGGAAAATGTCAAAAATGGTCGAAAATGTTTAAAATCAACCCAGGAATAGTGCATTGAAAGCCCGCAGAAAGTTTTGGAAAAGATCGGTAAATTTGGGAAAATGTCAAAAATGGTCGAAAATGTTTAAAATTAACCCAGGAATAGTGCATCGAAAGACCGCAGAAATTTTTTCTGGGTCTACCAGCGCTAGAAATTTTTTTTGGTTCTACCAGGGGTAGAAATTTTTTTTTTTTTTTTAATTTTTAAAACGTTATTTAGCTCTAGGCGGCGTACAGGGCTCCACAGATGGGTTTGGGTTTGGGTTTGGGTTAGAGTTAGGGGTTGGGTTGGGGTCAACCCAGGCAAAGTGCAGACATGAATATCGGGCACTGGAGGTGATTTTCCTGGGTAAAAGACAGCCATAAACGTCGGCGCGACCAAATACGACGACATACGACCATTCTCAAAAGTGCCCAAAATGCACTAAAATTGGTTTTAAATCAGCACTCATCGATCAAATACAAATATTATATATTTAATACAAATATTTGACCTTTTTAAACATTAAAACCGGGCCCAGGAGGGTGATTTACCCGAAGAAATGACACTTTTGACCCGGCAATTTGACCCTAATTGCAGTAAAAAAAATGTCCACAGTGTGGCAGAGTTCTGCGGGTTCCATAGCGGCCCAGTGCGTACATTGGAACATGTGGAAAAAGTTGGAAAAATGTTAAACATGGTCGAAAATGGTTAAAATCAACCCAGGAATAGTGCATTGAAAGCCCGCAGAAAGTTTTGGAAAAGATCGGTAAATTTGGGAAAATGTCAAAAATGGTCGAAAATGGTTAAAATCAACCCAGAAATAGTGCATTGAAAGCCCGCAGAAAGTTTTGGAAAAGATCGGTAAATTTGGGAAAATGTCAAAAATGGTCGAAAATGTTTAAAATCAACCCAGGAATAGTGCATTGAAAGCCCGCAGAAAGTTTTGGAAAAGATCGGTAAATTTGGGAAAATGTCAAAAATGGTCGAAAATGTTTAAAATTAACCCAGGAATAGTGCATCGAAAGACCGCAGAAATTTTTTCTGGGTCTACCAGCGCTAGAAATTTTTTTTGGGTCTACCAGGGGTAGAATTTTTTTTTTTTTTTTTTAATTTTTAAAACGTTATTTAGCTCTAGGCGGCGTACAGGGCTCCACAGATGTGTTTGGGTTTGGGTTAGAGTTAGGGGTTGGGTTGGGGTCAACCCAGGCAAAGTGCAGACATGAATATCGGGCACTGGAGGTGATTTTCCTGGGTAAAAGACAGCCATAAACGTCGGCGCGACCAAATACGACGACATACGACCATTCTCAAAAGTGCCCAAAATGCACTAAAATTGGTTTTAAATCAGCACTCATCGATCAAATACAAATATTATATATTTAATACAAATATTTGACCTTTTTAAACATTAAAACCGGGCCCAGGAGGGTGATTTACCCGAAGAAATGACACTTTTGACCTGGCAATTTGACCCTAATTGCAGTAAAAAAAAATGTCCACAGTGTGGCAGAGTTCTGCGGGTTCCATAGCGGCCCAGTGCGTACATTGAAACATGTGGAAAAAGTTGGAAAAATGTTAAACATGGTCGAAAATGGTTAAAATCAACCCAGAAATAGTGCATTGAAAGCCCGCAGAAAGTTTTGGAAAAGATCGGTAAATTTGGGAAAATGTCAAAAATGGTCGAAAATGTTTAAAATCAACCCAGGAATAGTGCATTGAAAGCCCGCAGAAAGTTTTGGAAAAGATCGGTAAATTTGGGAAAATGTCAAAAATGGTCAAAAATGTTTAAAATCAACCCAGGAATAGTGCATTGAAAGCCCGCAGAAAGTTTTGGAAAAGATGGGTAAATTTGGGAAAATGTCAAAAATGGTCGAAAATGTTTAAAATCAACCCAGGAATAGTGCATTGAAAGCCCGCAGAAAGTTTTGGAAAAGATCGGTAAATTTGGGAAAATGTCAAAAATGGTCGAAAATGTTTAAAATCAACCCAGGAATAGTGCATTGAAAGCCCGCAGAAAGTTTTGGAAAAGATCGGTAAATTTGGGAAAATGTCAAAAATGGTCGAAAATGTTTAAAATCAACCCAGGAATAGTGCATTGAAAGCCCGCAGAAAGTTTTGGAAAAGATCGGTAAATTTGGGAAAATGTCAAAAATGGTCGAAAATGTTTAAAATTAACCCAGGAATAGTGCATCGAAAGACCGCAGAAATTTTTTCTGGGTCTACCAGCGCTAGAAATTTTTTTTGGGTCTACCAGGGGTAGAATTTTTTTTTTTTTTTTTTTTAATTTTTAAAACGTTATTTAGCTCTAGGCGGCGTACAGGGCTCCACAGATGGGTTTGGGTTTGGGTTTGGGTTAGAGTTAGGGGTTGGGTTGGGGTCAACCCAGGCAAAGTGCAGACATGAATATCGGGCACTGGAGGTGATTTTCCTGGGTAAAAGACAGCCATAAACGTCGGCGCGACCAAATACGACGACATACGACCATTCTCAAAAGTGCCCAAAATGCACTAAAATTGGTTTTAAATCAGCACTCATCGATCAAATACAAATATTATATATTTAATACAAATATTTGACCTTTTTAAACATTAAAACCGGGCCCAGGAGGGTGATTTACCCGAAGAAATGCCACTTTTGACCTGGCAATTTGACCCTAATTGCAGTAAAAAAAAATGTCCACAGTGTGGCAGAGTTCTGCGGGTTCCATAGCGGCCCAGTGCGTACATTGGAACATGTGGAAAAAGTTGGAAAAATGTTAAAAATGGTCGAAAATGGTTAAAATCAACCCAGAAATAGTGCATTGAAAGCCCGCAGAAAGTTTTGGAAAAGATCGGTAAATTTGGGAAAATGTCAAAAATGGTCGAAAATGTTTAAAATCAACCCAGGAATAGTGCATTGAAAGCCCGCAGAAAGTTTTGGAAAAGATCGGTAAATTTGGGAAAATGTCAAAAATGGTCGAAAATGTTTAAAATCAACCCAGGAATAGTGCATTGAAAGCCCGCAGAAAGTTTTGGAAAAGATCGGTAAATTTGGGAAAATGTCAAAAATGGTCGAAAATGTTTAAAATCAACCCAGGAATAGTGCATTGAAAGCCCGCAGAAAGTTTTGGAAAAGATCGGTAAATTTGGGAAAATGTCAAAAATGGTCGAAAATGTTTAAAATCAACCCAGGAATAGTGCATTGAAAGCCCGCAGAAAGTTTTGGAAAATATCGGTAAATTTGGGAAAATGTCAAAAATGGTCGAAAATGTTTAAAATCAACCCAGGAATAGTGCATTGAAAGCCCGCAGAAAGTTTTGGAAAAGATCGGTAAATTTGGGAAAATGTCAAAAATGGTCAAAAATGTTTAAAATCAACCCAGGAATAGTGCATTGAAAGCCCGCAGAAAGTTTTGGAAAAGATCGGTATATTTGGGAAAATGTCAAAAATGGTCGAAAATGTTTAAAATCAACCCAGGAATAGTGCATTGAAAGCCCGCAGAAAGTTTTGGAAAAGATCGGTAAATTTGGGAAAATGTCAAAAATGGTCAAAAATGTTTAAAATCAACCCAGGAATAGTGCATTGAAAGCCCGCAGAAAGTTTTGGAAAAGATCGGTAAATTTGGGAAAATGTCAAAAATGGTCGAAAATGTTTAAAATCAACCCAGGAATAGTGCATTGAAAGCCCGCAGAAAGTTTTGGAAAAGATCGGTAAATTTGGGAAAATGTCAAAAATGGTCAAAAATGTTTAAAATCAACCCAGGAATAGTGCATTGAAAGCCCGCAGAAAGTTTTGGAAAAGATCGGTAAATTTGGGAAAATGTCAAAAATGGTCGAAAATGTTTAAAATCAACCCAGGAATAGTGCATTGAAAGCCCGCAGAAAGTTTTGGAAAAGATCGGTAAATTTGGGAAAATGTCAAAAATGGTCGAAAATGTTTAAAATCAACCCAGGAATAGTGCATTGAAAGCCCGCAGAAAGTTTTGGAAAAGATCGGTAAATTTGGGAAAATGTCAAAAATGGTCGAAAATGTTTAAAATCAACCCAGGAATAGTGCATTGAAAGCCCGCAGAAAGTTTTGGAAAAGATCGGTATATTTGGGAAAATGTCAAAAATGGTCGAAAATGTTTAAAATCAACCCAGGAATAGTGCACCGAAAGCCCGCAGAAAGTTTTGGAAAAGATCGGTAAATTTAAATTTAAGCGTTTTTTTTCTAAGTGTGGAGGGACTTAGAAAAAATCCGCTTAAATTTAAGCGTTTTTTTTTCTAAGTGTGGAGGGACTTAGAAAAAATCCGCTTAAATTTAAGCGTTTTTTTTCTAAGTGTGGAGGGACTTAGAAAAAATCCGCTTAAATTTAAGCGTTTTTTTTCTAAGTGTGGAGGGACTTAGAAAAATTTCTGGAGCTCAGAAATTCAGCGGGGCATCAGCCGACCCAATCCGCTCACGGTGCACTATTCTCGGATCGACTCGGGGCGAACCCCCGCCGATTTTAAAAGTGCTGAAACTCGAAAAATATACGGAGCTCGACGATGAAACCTGGTATCTGTCGATAATAGTGCATCGAAAGCCCGCAGAAAGTTTTGGAAAAAGATCGGTAAATTTGGGAAAATGTCAAAAATGGTCGAAAATGTTTAAAATCAACCCAGGAATAGTGCACCGAAAGCCCGCAGAAAGTTTTGGAAAAGATCGGTAAATTTGGGAAAATGTCAAAAATGGTCGAAAATGTTTAAAATCAACCCAGGAATAGTGCATTGAAAGCCCGCAGAAAGTTTTGGAAAAGATCGGTAAATTTGGGAAAATGTCAAAAATGGTCAAAAATGTTTAAAATCAACCCAGGAATAGTGCATTGAAAGCCCGCAGAAAGTTTTGGAAAAGATCGGTAAATTTGGGAAAATGTCAAAAATGGTCGAAAATGTTTAAAATCAACCCAGGAATAGTGCATTGAAAGCCCGCAGAAAGTTTTGGAAAAGATCGGTAAATTTGGGAAAATGTCAAAAATGGTCGAAAATGTTTAAAATTAACCCAGGAATAGTGCATCGAAAGACCGCAGAAATTTTTTCTGGGTCTACCAGCGCTAGAAATTTTTTTTGGGTCTACCAGGGGTAGAATTTTATTTTTTTTTTTTTAATTTTTAAAACGTTATTTAGCTCTAGGCGGCGTACAGGGCTCCACAGATGGGTTTGGGTTTGGGTTAGAGTTAGGGGTTGGGTTGGGGTCAACCCAGGCAAAGTGCAGACATGAATATCGGGCACTGGAGGTGATTTTCCTGGGTAAAAGACAGCCATAAACGTCGGCGCGACCAAATACGACGACATACGACCATTCTCAAAAGTGCCCAAAATGCACTAAAATTGGTTTTAAATCAGCACTCATCGATCAAATACAAATATTATATATTTAATACAAATATTTGACCTTTTTAAACATTAAAACCGGGCCCAGGAGGGTGATTTACCCGAAGAAATGACACTTTTGACCCGGCAATTTGACCCTAATTGCAGTAAAAAAAAAATGTCCACAGTGTGGCAGAGTTCTGCGGGTTCCATAGCGGCCCAGTGCGTACATTGGAACATGTGGAAAAAGTTGGAAAAATGTTAAAAATGGTCGAAAATGGTTAAAATCAACCCAGAAATAGTGCATCGAAAGCCCGCAGAAAGTTTTGGAAAAGATCGGTAAATTTGGGAAAATGTCAAAAATGGTCGAAAATGTTTAAAATCAACCCAGGAATAGTGCATTGAAAGCCCGCAGAAAGTTTTGGAAAAGATCAGTAAATTTGGGAAAATGTCAAAAATGGTCGAAAATGTTTAAAATCAACCCAGGAATAGTGCATTGAAAGCCCGCAGAAAGTTTTGGAAAAGATCGGTAAATTTGGGAAAATGTCAAAAATGGTCAAAAATGTTTAAAATCAACCCAGGAATAGTGCATTGAAAGCCCGCAGAAAGTTTTGGAAAAGATCGGTAAATTTGGGAAAATGTCAAAAATGGTCGAAAATGTTTAAAATCAACCCAGGAATAGTGCATTGAAAGCCCGCAGAAAGTTTTGGAAAAGATCGGTAAATTTGGGAAAATGTCAAAAATGGTCGAAAATGTTTAAAATCAACCCAGGAATAGTGCATTGAAAGCCCGCAGAAAGTTTTGGAAAAGATCAGTAAATTTGGGAAAATGTCAAAAATGGTCGAAAATGTTTAAAATCAACCCAGGAATAGTGCATTGAAAGCCCGCAGAAAGTTTTGGAAAAGATCGGTAAATTTGGGAAAATGTCAAAAATGGTCAAAAATGTTTAAAATCAACCCAGGAATAGTGCATTGAAAGCCCGCAGAAAGTTTTGGAAAAGATCGGTAAATTTGGGAAAATGTCAAAAATGGTCGAAAATGTTTAAAATCAACCCAGGAATAGTGCATTGAAAGCCCGCAGAAAGTTTTGGAAAAGATCGGTAAATTTGGGAAAATGTCAAAAATGGTCGAAAATGTTTAAAATCAACCCAGGAATAGTGCATTGAAAGCCCGCAGAAAGTTTTGGAAAAGATCGGTAAATTTGGGAAAATGTCAAAAATGGTCGAAAATGTTTAAAATCAACCCAGGAATAGTGCATTGAAAGCCCGCAGAAAGTTTTGGAAAAGATCGGTAAATTTGGGAAAATGTCAAAAATGGTCGAAAATGTTTAAAATCAACCCAGGAATAGTGCATTGAAAGCCCGCAGAAAGTTTTGGAAAAGATCGGTAAATTTGGGAAAATGTCAAAAATGGTCGAAAATGTTTAAAATCAACCCAGGAATAGTGCATTGAAAGCCCGCAGAAAGTTTTGGAAAAGATCGGTAAATTTGGGAAAATGTCAAAAATGGTCGAAAATGTTTAAAATCAACCCAGGAATAGTGCATTGAAAGCCCGCAGAAAGTTTTGGAAAAGATCGGTAAATTTGGGAAAATGTCAAAAATGGTCAAAAATGTTTAAAATCAACCCAGGAATAGTGCATTGAAAGCCCGCAGAAAGTTTTGGAAAAGATCGGTAAATTTGGGAAAATGTCAAAAATGGTTGAAAATGTTTAAAATCAACCCAGGAATAGTGCATTGAAAGCCCGCAGAAAGTTTTGGAAAAGATCGGTAAATTTGGGAAAATGTCAAAAATGGTCGAAAATGTTTAAAATCAACCCAGGAATAGTGCATTGAAAGCCCGCAGAAAGTTTTGGAAAAGATCGGTAAATTTGGGAAAATGTCAAAAATGGTCGAAAATGTTTAAAATCAACCCAGGAATAGTGCATTGAAAGCCCGCAGAAAGTTTTGGAAAAGATCGGTAAATTTGGGAAAATGTCAAAAATGGTCGAAAATGTTTAAAATCAACCCAGGAATAGTGCATTGAAAGCCCGCAGAAAGTTTTGGAAAAGATCGGTAAATTTGGGAAAATGTCAAAAATGGTCAAAAATGTTTAAAATCAACCCAGGAATAGTGCATTGAAAGCCCGCAGAAAGTTTTGGAAAAGATCGGTAAATTTGGGAAAATGTCAAAAATGGTCGAAAATGTTTAAAATTAACCCAGGAATAGTGCATCGAAAGACCGCAGAAATTTTTTCTGGGTCTACCAGCGCTAGAAATTTTTTTTGGGTCTACCAGGGGTAGAATTTTTTTTTTTTTTTTTTTTAATTTTTAAAACGTTATTTAGCTCTAGGCGGCGTACAGGGCTCCACAGATGGGTTTGGGTTTGGGTTAGAGTTAGGGGTTGTGTTGGGGTCAACCCAGGCAAAGTGCAGACATGAATATCGGGCACTGGAGGTGATTTTCCTGGGTAAAAGACAGCCATAAACGTCGGCGCGACCAAATACGACGACATACGACCATTCTCAAAAGTGCCCAAAATGCACTAAAATTGGTTTTAAATCAGCACTCATCGATCAAATACAAATATTATATATTTAATACAAATATTTGACCTTTTTAAACATTAAAACCGGGCCCAGGAGGGTGATTTACCCGAAGAAATGACACTTTTGACCCGGCAATTTGACCCTAATTGCAGTAAAAAAAAATGTCCACAGTGTGGCAGAGTTCTGCGGGTTCCATAGCGGCCCAGTGCGTACATTGGAACATGTGGAAAAAGTTGGAAAAATGTTAAAAATGGTCGAAAATGGTTAAAATCAACCCAGAAATAGTGCATTGAAAGCCCGCAGAAAGTTTTGGAAAAGATCGGTAAATTTGGGAAAATGTCAAAAATGGTCGAAAATGTTTAAAATCAACCCAGGAATAGTGCATTGAAAGCCCGCAGAAAGTTTTGGAAAAGATCGGTAAATTTGGGAAAATGTCAAAAATGGTCAAAAATGTTTAAAATCAACCCAGGAATAGTGCATTGAAAGCCCGCAGAAAGTTTTGGAAAAGATCGGTAAATTTGGGAAAATGTCAAAAATGGTCGAAAATGTTTAAAATCAACCCAGGAATAGTGCATTGAAAGCCCGCAGAAAGTTTTGGAAAAGATCGGTAAATTTGGGAAAATGTCAAAAATGGTCGAAAATGTTTAAAATCAACCCAGGAATAGTGCATTGAAAGCCCGCAGAAAGTTTTGGAAAAGATCGGTAAATTTGGGAAAATGTCAAAAATGGTCGAAAATGTTTAAAATCAACCCAGGAATAGTGCATTGAAAGCCCGCAGAAAGTTTTGGAAAAGATCGGTAAATTTGGGAAAATGTCAAAAATGGTCGAAAATGTTTAAAATCAACCCAGGAATAGTGCATTGAAAGCCCGCAGAAAGTTTTGGAAAAGATCGGTAAATTTGGGAAAATGTCAAAAATGGTCGAAAATGTTTAAAATCAACCCAGGAATAGTGCATTGAAAGCCCGCAGAAAGTTTTGGAAAAGATCGGTAAATTTGGGAAAATGTCAAAAATGGTCGAAAATGTTTAAAATCAACCCAGGAATAGTGCATTGAAAGCCCGCAGAAAGTTTTGGAAAAGATCGGTAAATTTGGGAAAATGTCAAAAATGGTCAAAAATGTTTAAAATCAACCCAGGAATAGTGCATTGAAAGCCCGCAGAAAGTTTTGGAAAAGATCGGTAAATTTGGGAAAATGTCAAAAATGGTCGAAAATGTTTAAAATCAACCCAGGAATAGTGCATTGAAAGCCCGCAGAAAGTTTTGGAAAAGATCGGTAAATTTGGGAAAATGTCAAAAATGGTCGAAAATGTTTAAAATCAACCCAGGAATAGTGCATTGAAAGCCCGCAGAAAGTTTTGGAAAAGATCGGTAAATTTGGGAAAATGTCAAAAATGGTCGAAAATGTTTAAAATCAACCCAGGAATAGTGCATTGAAAGCCCGCAGAAAGTTTTGGAAAAGATCGGTAAATTTGGGAAAATGTCAAAAATGGTCAAAAATGTTTAAAATCAACCCAGGAATAGTGCATTGAAAGCCCGCAGAAAGTTTTGGAAAAGATCGGTAAATTTGGGAAAATGTCAAAAATGGTCGAAAATGTTTAAAATTAACCCAGGAATAGTGCATCGAAAGACCGCAGAAATTTTTTCTGGGTCTACCAGCGCTAGAAATTTTTTTTGGGTCTACCAGGGGTAGAATTTTTTTTTTTTTTTTTTTTAATTTTTAAAACGTTATTTAGCTCTAGGCGGCGTACAGGGCTCCACAGATGGGTTTGGGTTTGGGTTAGAGTTAGGGGTTGGGTTGGGGTCAACCCAGGCAAAGTGCAGACATGAATATCGGGCACTGGAGGTGATTTTCCTGGGTAAAAGACAGCCATAAACGTCGGCGCGACCAAATACGACGACATACGACCATTCTCAAAAGTGCCCAAAATGCACTAAAATTGGTTTTAAATCAGCACTCATCGATCAAATACAAATATTATATATTTAATACAAATATTTGACCTTTTTAAACATTAAAACCGGGCCCAGGAGGGTGATTTACCCGAAGAAATGACACTTTTGACCCGGCAATTTGACCCTAATTGCAGTAAAAAAAAATGTCCACAGTGTGGCAGAGTTCTGCGGGTTCCATAGCGGCCCAGTGCGTACATTGGAACATGTGGAAAAAGTTGGAAAAATGTTAAACATGGTCGAAAATGGTTAAAATCAACCCAGAAATAGTGCATTGAAAGCCCGCAGAAAGTTTTGGAAAAGATCGGTAAATTTGGGAAAATGTCAAAAATGGTCGAAAATGTTTAAAATCAACCCAGGAATAGTGCATTGAAAGCCCGCAGAAAGTTTTGGAAAAGATCGGTAAATTTGGGAAAATGTCAAAAATGGTCGAAAATGTTTAAAATCAACCCAGGAATAGTGCATTGAAAGCCCGCAGAAAGTTTTGGAAAAGATCGGTAAATTTGGGAAAATGTCAAAAATGGTCGAAAATGGTTAAAATCAACCCAGAAATAGTGCATTGAAAGCCCGCAGAAAGTTTTGGAAAAGATCGGTAAATTTGGGAAAATGTCAAAAATGGTCGAAAATGTTTAAAATCAACCCAGGAATAGTGCATTGAAAGCCCGCAGAAAGTTTTGGAAAAGATCGGTAAATTTGGGAAAATGTCAAAAATGGTCGAAAATGTTTAAAATTAACCCAGGAATAGTGCATCGAAAGACCGCAGAAATTTTTTCTGGGTCTACCAGCGCTAGAAATTTTTTTTGGGTCTACCAGGGGTAGAATTTTTTTTTTTTTTTTTTAATTTTTAAAACGTTATTTAGCTCTAGGCGGCGTACAGGGCTCCACAGATGTGTTTGGGTTTGGGTTAGAGTTAGGGGTTGGGTTGGGGTCAACCCAGGCAAAGTGCAGACATGAATATCGGGCACTGGAGGTGATTTTCCTGGGTAAAAGACAGCCATAAACGTCGGCGCGACCAAATACGACGACATACGACCATTCTCAAAAGTGCCCAAAATGCACTAAAATTGGTTTTAAATCAGCACTCATCGATCAAATACAAATATTATATATTTAATACAAATATTTGACCTTTTTAAACATTAAAACCGGGCCCAGGAGGGTGATTTACCCGAAGAAATGACACTTTTGACCTGGCAATTTGACCCTAATTGCAGTAAAAAAAAATGTCCACAGTGTGGCAGAGTTCTGCGGGTTCCATAGCGGCCCAGTGCGTACATTGAAACATGTGGAAAAAGTTGGAAAAATGTTAAACATGGTCGAAAATGGTTAAAATCAACCCAGAAATAGTGCATTGAAAGCCCGCAGAAAGTTTTGGAAAAGATCGGTAAATTTGGGAAAATGTCAAAAATGGTCGAAAATGTTTAAAATCAACCCAGGAATAGTGCATTGAAAGCCCGCAGAAAGTTTTGGAAAAGATCGGTAAATTTGGGAAAATGTCAAAAATGGTCAAAAATGTTTAAAATCAACCCAGGAATAGTGCATTGAAAGCCCGCAGAAAGTTTTGGAAAAGATGGGTAAATTTGGGAAAATGTCAAAAATGGTCGAAAATGTTTAAAATCAACCCAGGAATAGTGCATTGAAAGCCCGCAGAAAGTTTTGGAAAAGATCGGTAAATTTGGGAAAATGTCAAAAATGGTCGAAAATGTTTAAAATCAACCCAGGAATAGTGCATTGAAAGCCCGCAGAAAGTTTTGGAAAAGATCGGTAAATTTGGGAAAATGTCAAAAATGGTCGAAAATGTTTAAAATCAACCCAGGAATAGTGCATTGAAAGCCCGCAGAAAGTTTTGGAAAAGATCGGTAAATTTGGGAAAATGTCAAAAATGGTCGAAAATGTTTAAAATTAACCCAGGAATAGTGCATCGAAAGACCGCAGAAATTTTTTCTGGGTCTACCAGCGCTAGAAATTTTTTTTGGGTCTACCAGGGGTAGAATTTTTTTTTTTTTTTTTTTTAATTTTTAAAACGTTATTTAGCTCTAGGCGGCGTACAGGGCTCCACAGATGGGTTTGGGTTTGGGTTTGGGTTAGAGTTAGGGGTTGGGTTGGGGTCAACCCAGGCAAAGTGCAGACATGAATATCGGGCACTGGAGGTGATTTTCCTGGGTAAAAGACAGCCATAAACGTCGGCGCGACCAAATACGACGACATACGACCATTCTCAAAAGTGCCCAAAATGCACTAAAATTGGTTTTAAATCAGCACTCATCGATCAAATACAAATATTATATATTTAATACAAATATTTGACCTTTTTAAACATTAAAACCGGGCCCAGGAGGGTGATTTACCCGAAGAAATGCCACTTTTGACCTGGCAATTTGACCCTAATTGCAGTAAAAAAAAATGTCCACAGTGTGGCAGAGTTCTGCGGGTTCCATAGCGGCCCAGTGCGTACATTGGAACATGTGGAAAAAGTTGGAAAAATGTTAAAAATGGTCGAAAATGGTTAAAATCAACCCAGAAATAGTGCATTGAAAGCCCGCAGAAAGTTTTGGAAAAGATCGGTAAATTTGGGAAAATGTCAAAAATGGTCGAAAATGTTTAAAATCAACCCAGGAATAGTGCATTGAAAGCCCGCAGAAAGTTTTGGAAAAGATCGGTAAATTTGGGAAAATGTCAAAAATGGTCGAAAATGTTTAAAATCAACCCAGGAATAGTGCATTGAAAGCCCGCAGAAAGTTTTGGAAAAGATCGGTAAATTTGGGAAAATGTCAAAAATGGTCGAAAATGTTTAAAATCAACCCAGGAATAGTGCATTGAAAGCCCGCAGAAAGTTTTGGAAAAGATCGGTAAATTTGGGAAAATGTCAAAAATGGTCGAAAATGTTTAAAATCAACCCAGGAATAGTGCATTGAAAGCCCGCAGAAAGTTTTGGAAAATATCGGTAAATTTGGGAAAATGTCAAAAATGGTCGAAAATGTTTAAAATCAACCCAGGAATAGTGCATTGAAAGCCCGCAGAAAGTTTTGGAAAAGATCGGTAAATTTGGGAAAATGTCAAAAATGGTCAAAAATGTTTAAAATCAACCCAGGAATAGTGCATTGAAAGCCCGCAGAAAGTTTTGGAAAAGATCGGTATATTTGGGAAAATGTCAAAAATGGTCGAAAATGTTTAAAATCAACCCAGGAATAGTGCATTGAAAGCCCGCAGAAAGTTTTGGAAAAGATCGGTAAATTTGGGAAAATGTCAAAAATGGTCAAAAATGTTTAAAATCAACCCAGGAATAGTGCATTGAAAGCCCGCAGAAAGTTTTGGAAAAGATCGGTAAATTTGGGAAAATGTCAAAAATGGTCGAAAATGTTTAAAATCAACCCAGGAATAGTGCATTGAAAGCCCGCAGAAAGTTTTGGAAAAGATCGGTAAATTTGGGAAAATGTCAAAAATGGTCAAAAATGTTTAAAATCAACCCAGGAATAGTGCATTGAAAGCCCGCAGAAAGTTTTGGAAAAGATCGGTAAATTTGGGAAAATGTCAAAAATGGTCGAAAATGTTTAAAATCAACCCAGGAATAGTGCATTGAAAGCCCGCAGAAAGTTTTGGAAAAGATCGGTAAATTTGGGAAAATGTCAAAAATGGTCGAAAATGTTTAAAATCAACCCAGGAATAGTGCATTGAAAGCCCGCAGAAAGTTTTGGAAAAGATCGGTATATTTGGGAAAATGTCAAAAATGGTCGAAAATGTTTAAAATCAACCCAGGAATAGTGCACCGAAAGCCCGCAGAAAGTTTTGGAAAAGATCGGTAAATTTAAATTTAAGCGTTTTTTTTCTAAGTGTGGAGGGACTTAGAAAAAATCCGCTTAAATTTAAGCGTTTTTTTTCTAAGTGTGGAGGGACTTAGAAAAAATCCGCTTAAATTTAAGCGTTTTTTTTCTAAGTGTGGAGGGACTTAGAAAAAATCCGCTTAAATTTAAGCGTTTTTTTTCTAAGTGTGGAGGGACTTAGAAAAATTTCTGGAGCTCAGAAATTCAGCGGGGCATCAGCCGACCCAATCCGCTCACGGTGCACTATTCTCGGATCGACTCGGGGCGAACCCCCGCCGATTTTAAAAGTGCTGAAACTCGAAAAATATACGGAGCTCGACGATGAAACCTGGTATCTGTCGATAATAGTGCATCGAAAGCCCGCAGAAAGTTTTGGAAAAAGATCGGTAAATTTGGGAAAATGTCAAAAATGGTCGAAAATGTTTAAAATCAACCCAGGAATAGTGCACCGAAAGCCCGCAGAAAGTTTTGGAAAAGATCGGTAAATTTGGGAAAATGTCAAAAATGGTCGAAAATGTTTAAAATCAACCCAGGAATAGTGCATTGAAAGCCCGCAGAAAGTTTTGGAAAAGATCGGTAAATTTGGGAAAATGTCAAAAATGGTCAAAAATGTTTAAAATCAACCCAGGAATAGTGCATTGAAAGCCCGCAGAAAGTTTTGGAAAAGATCGGTAAATTTGGGAAAATGTCAAAAATGGTCGAAAATGTTTAAAATCAACCCAGGAATAGTGCATTGAAAGCCCGCAGAAAGTTTTGGAAAAGATCGGTAAATTTGGGAAAATGTCAAAAATGGTCGAAAATGTTTAAAATTAACCCAGGAATAGTGCATCGAAAGACCGCAGAAATTTTTTCTGGGTCTACCAGCGCTAGAAATTTTTTTTGGTTCTACCAGGGGTAGAAATTTTTTTTTTTTTTTTAATTTTTAAAACGTTATTTAGCTCTAGGCGGCGTACAGGGCTCCACAGATGGGTTTGGGTTTGGGTTTGGGTTAGAGTTAGGGGTTGGGTTGGGGTCAACCCAGGCAAAGTGCAGACATGAATATCGGGCACTGGAGGTGATTTTCCTGGGTAAAAGACAGCCATAAACGTCGGCGCGACCAAATACGACGACATACGACCATTCTCAAAAGTGCCCAAAATGCACTAAAATTGGTTTTAAATCAGCACTCATCGATCAAATACAAATATTATATATTTAATACAAATATTTGACCTTTTTAAACATTAAAACCGGGCCCAGGAGGGTGATTTACCCGAAGAAATGACACTTTTGACCCGGCAATTTGACCCTAATTGCAGTAAAAAAAAATGTCCACAGTGTGGCAGAGTTCTGCGGGTTCCATAGCGGCCCAGTGCGTACATTGGAACATGTGGAAAAAGTTGGAAAAATGTTAAACATGGTCGAAAATGGTTAAAATCAACCCAGAAATAGTGCATTGAAAGCCCGCAGAAAGTTTTGGAAAAGATCGGTAAATTTGGGAAAATGTCAAAAATGGTCGAAAATGTTTAAAATCAACCCAGGAATAGTGCATTGAAAGCCCGCAGAAAGTTTTGGAAAAGATCGGTAAATTTGGGAAAATGTCAAAAATGGTCGAAAATGTTTAAAATCAACCCAGGAATAGTGCATTGAAAGCCCGCAGAAAGTTTTGGAAAAGATCGGTAAATTTGGGAAAATGTCAAAAATGGTCGAAAATGGTTAAAATCAACCCAGAAATAGTGCATTGAAAGCCCGCAGAAAGTTTTGGAAAAGATCGGTAAATTTGGGAAAATGTCAAAAATGGTCGAAAATGTTTAAAATCAACCCAGGAATAGTGCATTGAAAGCCCGCAGAAAGTTTTGGAAAAGATCGGTAAATTTGGGAAAATGTCAAAAATGGTCGAAAATGTTTAAAATTAACCCAGGAATAGTGCATCGAAAGACCGCAGAAATTTTTTCTGGGTCTACCAGCGCTAGAAATTTTTTTTGGGTCTACCAGGGGTAGAATTTTTTTTTTTTTTTTTTAATTTTTAAAACGTTATTTAGCTCTAGGCGGCGTACAGGGCTCCACAGATGTGTTTGGGTTTGGGTTAGAGTTAGGGGTTGGGTTGGGGTCAACCCAGGCAAAGTGCAGACATGAATATCGGGCACTGGAGGTGATTTTCCTGGGTAAAAGACAGCCATAAACGTCGGCGCGACCAAATACGACGACATACGACCATTCTCAAAAGTGCCCAAAATGCACTAAAATTGGTTTTAAATCAGCACTCATCGATCAAATACAAATATTATATATTTAATACAAATATTTGACCTTTTTAAACATTAAAACCGGGCCCAGGAGGGTGATTTACCCGAAGAAATGACACTTTTGACCTGGCAATTTGACCCTAATTGCAGTAAAAAAAAATGTCCACAGTGTGGCAGAGTTCTGCGGGTTCCATAGCGGCCCAGTGCGTACATTGAAACATGTGGAAAAAGTTGGAAAAATGTTAAACATGGTCGAAAATGGTTAAAATCAACCCAGAAATAGTGCATTGAAAGCCCGCAGAAAGTTTTGGAAAAGA
Source organism: Stigmatopora argus (assembly GCF_051989625.1). Lineage (NCBI taxonomy): Eukaryota > Metazoa > Chordata > Actinopteri > Syngnathiformes > Syngnathidae > Stigmatopora > Stigmatopora argus. The sequence goes on from NW_027520055.1 coordinate 389,622, forward strand.
TCGGTAAATTTGGGAAAATGTCAAAAATGGTCGAAAATGTTTAAAATCAACCCAGGAATAGTGCATTGAAAGCCCGCAGAAAGTTTTGGAAAAGATCGGTAAATTTGGGAAAATGTCAAAAATGGTCAAAAATGTTTAAAATCAACCCAGGAATAGTGCATTGAAAGCCCGCAGAAAGTTTTGGAAAAGATGGGTAAATTTGGGAAAATGTCAAAAATGGTCGAAAATGTTTAAAATCAACCCAGGAATAGTGCATTGAAAGCCCGCAGAAAGTTTTGGAAAAGATCGGTAAATTTGGGAAAATGTCAAAAATGGTCGAAAATGTTTAAAATCAACCCAGGAATAGTGCATTGAAAGCCCGCAGAAAGTTTTGGAAAAGATCGGTAAATTTGGGAAAATGTCAAAAATGGTCGAAAATGTTTAAAATCAACCCAGGAATAGTGCATTGAAAGCCCGCAGAAAGTTTTGGAAAAGATCGGTAAATTTGGGAAAATGTCAAAAATGGTCGAAAATGTTTAAAATTAACCCAGGAATAGTGCATCGAAAGACCGCAGAAATTTTTTCTGGGTCTACCAGCGCTAGAAATTTTTTTTGGGTCTACCAGGGGTAGAATTTTTTTTTTTTTTTTTTTTAATTTTTAAAACGTTATTTAGCTCTAGGCGGCGTACAGGGCTCCACAGATGGGTTTGGGTTTGGGTTTGGGTTAGAGTTAGGGGTTGGGTTGGGGTCAACCCAGGCAAAGTGCAGACATGAATATCGGGCACTGGAGGTGATTTTCCTGGGTAAAAGACAGCCATAAACGTCGGCGCGACCAAATACGACGACATACGACCATTCTCAAAAGTGCCCAAAATGCACTAAAATTGGTTTTAAATCAGCACTCATCGATCAAATACAAATATTATATATTTAATACAAATATTTGACCTTTTTAAACATTAAAACCGGGCCCAGGAGGGTGATTTACCCGAAGAAATGCCACTTTTGACCTGGCAATTTGACCCTAATTGCAGTAAAAAAAAATGTCCACAGTGTGGCAGAGTTCTGCGGGTTCCATAGCGGCCCAGTGCGTACATTGGAACATGTGGAAAAAGTTGGAAAAATGTTAAAAATGGTCGAAAATGGTTAAAATCAACCCAGAAATAGTGCATTGAAAGCCCGCAGAAAGTTTTGGAAAAGATCGGTAAATTTGGGAAAATGTCAAAAATGGTCGAAAATGTTTAAAATCAACCCAGGAATAGTGCATTGAAAGCCCGCAGAAAGTTTTGGAAAAGATCGGTAAATTTGGGAAAATGTCAAAAATGGTCGAAAATGTTTAAAATCAACCCAGGAATAGTGCATTGAAAGCCCGCAGAAAGTTTTGGAAAAGATCGGTAAATTTGGGAAAATGTCAAAAATGGTCGAAAATGTTTAAAATCAACCCAGGAATAGTGCATTGAAAGCCCGCAGAAAGTTTTGGAAAAGATCGGTAAATTTGGGAAAATGTCAAAAATGGTCGAAAATGTTTAAAATCAACCCAGGAATAGTGCATTGAAAGCCCGCAGAAAGTTTTGGAAAATATCGGTAAATTTGGGAAAATGTCAAAAATGGTCGAAAATGTTTAAAATCAACCCAGGAATAGTGCATTGAAAGCCCGCAGAAAGTTTTGGAAAAGATCGGTAAATTTGGGAAAATGTCAAAAATGGTCAAAAATGTTTAAAATCAACCCAGGAATAGTGCATTGAAAGCCCGCAGAAAGTTTTGGAAAAGATCGGTATATTTGGGAAAATGTCAAAAATGGTCGAAAATGTTTAAAATCAACCCAGGAATAGTGCATTGAAAGCCCGCAGAAAGTTTTGGAAAAGATCGGTAAATTTGGGAAAATGTCAAAAATGGTCAAAAATGTTTAAAATCAACCCAGGAATAGTGCATTGAAAGCCCGCAGAAAGTTTTGGAAAAGATCGGTAAATTTGGGAAAATGTCAAAAATGGTCGAAAATGTTTAAAATCAACCCAGGAATAGTGCATTGAAAGCCCGCAGAAAGTTTTGGAAAAGATCGGTAAATTTGGGAAAATGTCAAAAATGGTCAAAAATGTTTAAAATCAACCCAGGAATAGTGCATTGAAAGCCCGCAGAAAGTTTTGGAAAAGATCGGTAAATTTGGGAAAATGTCAAAAATGGTCGAAAATGTTTAAAATCAACCCAGGAATAGTGCATTGAAAGCCCGCAGAAAGTTTTGGAAAAGATCGGTAAATTTGGGAAAATGTCAAAAATGGTCGAAAATGTTTAAAATCAACCCAGGAATAGTGCATTGAAAGCCCGCAGAAAGTTTTGGAAAAGATCGGTAAATTTGGGAAAATGTCAAAAATGGTCGAAAATGTTTAAAATCAACCCAGGAATAGTGCATTGAAAGCCCGCAGAAAGTTTTGGAAAAGATCGGTATATTTGGGAAAATGTCAAAAATGGTCGAAAATGTTTAAAATCAACCCAGGAATAGTGCACCGAAAGCCCGCAGAAAGTTTTGGAAAAGATCGGTAAATTTAAATTTAAGCGTTTTTTTTCTAAGTGTGGAGGGACTTAGAAAAAATCCGCTTAAATTTAAGCGTTTTTTTTCTAAGTGTGGAGGGACTTAGAAAAAATCCGCTTAAATTTAAGCGTTTTTTTTCTAAGTGTGGAGGGACTTAGAAAAAATCCGCTTAAATTTAAGCGTTTTTTTTCTAAGTGTGGAGGGACTTAGAAAAATTTCTGGAGCTCAGAAATTCAGCGGGGCATCAGCCGACCCAATCCGCTCACGGTGCACTATTCTCGGATCGACTCGGGGCGAACCCCCGCCGATTTTAAAAGTGCTGAAACTCGAAAAATATACGGAGCTCGACGATGAAACCTGGTATCTGTCGATAATAGTGCATCGAAAGCCCGCAGAAAGTTTTGGAAAAAGATCGGTAAATTTGGGAAAATGTCAAAAATGGTCGAAAATGTTTAAAATCAACCCAGGAATAGTGCACCGAAAGCCCGCAGAAAGTTTTGGAAAAGATCGGTAAATTTGGGAAAATGTCAAAAATGGTCGAAAATGTTTAAAATCAACCCAGGAATAGTGCATTGAAAGCCCGCAGAAAGTTTTGGAAAAGATCGGTAAATTTGGGAAAATGTCAAAAATGGTCAAAAATGTTTAAAATCAACCCAGGAATAGTGCATTGAAAGCCCGCAGAAAGTTTTGGAAAAGATCGGTAAATTTGGGAAAATGTCAAAAATGGTCGAAAATGTTTAAAATCAACCCAGGAATAGTGCATTGAAAGCCCGCAGAAAGTTTTGGAAAAGATCGGTAAATTTGGGAAAATGTCAAAAATGGTCGAAAATGTTTAAAATTAACCCAGGAATAGTGCATCGAAAGACCGCAGAAATTTTTTCTGGGTCTACCAGCGCTAGAAATTTTTTTTGGTTCTACCAGGGGTAGAAATTTTTTTTTTTTTTTTAATTTTTAAAACGTTATTTAGCTCTAGGCGGCGTACAGGGCTCCACAGATGGGTTTGGGTTTGGGTTTGGGTTAGAGTTAGGGGTTGGGTTGGGGTCAACCCAGGCAAAGTGCAGACATGAATATCGGGCACTGGAGGTGATTTTCCTGGGTAAAAGACAGCCATAAACGTCGGCGCGACCAAATACGACGACATACGACCATTCTCAAAAGTGCCCAAAATGCACTAAAATTGGTTTTAAATCAGCACTCATCGATCAAATACAAATATTATATATTTAATACAAATATTTGACCTTTTTAAACATTAAAACCGGGCCCAGGAGGGTGATTTACCCGAAGAAATGACACTTTTGACCTGGCAATTTGACCCTAATTGCAGTAAAAAAAAATGTCCACAGTGTGGCAGAGTTCTGCGGGTTCCATAGCGGCCCAGTGCGTACATTGGAACATGTGGAAAAAGTTGGAAAAATGTTAAAAATGGTCGAAAATGGTTAAAATCAACCCAGAAATAGTGCATTGAAAGCCCGCAGAAAGTTTTGGAAAAGATCGGTAAATTTGGGAAAATGTCAAAAATGGTCGAAAATGTTTAAAATCAACCCAGGAATAGTGCATTGAAAGCCCGCAGAAAGTTTTGGAAAAGATCGGTAAATTTGGGAAAATGTCAAAAATGGTCGAAAATGTTTAAAATCAACCCAGGAATAGTGCATTGAAAGCCCGCAGAAAGTTTTGGAAAAGATCGGTAAATTTGGGAAAATGTCAAAAATGGTCGAAAATGTTTAAAATCAACCCAGGAATAGTGCATTGAAAGCCCGCAGAAAGTTTTGGAAAAGATCGGTAAATTTGGGAAAATGTCAAAAATGGTCGAAAATGTTTAAAATCAACCCAGGAATAGTGCATTGAAAGCCCGCAGAAAGTTTTGGAAAAGATCGGTAAATTTGGGAAAATGTCAAAAATGGTCGAAAATGTTTAAAATCAACCCAGGAATAGTGCATTGAAAGCCCGCAGAAAGTTTTGGAAAAGATCGGTACATTTGGGAAAATGTCAAAAATGGTCAAAAATGTTTAAAATCAACCCAGGAATAGTGCATTGAAAGCCCGCAGAAAGTTTTGGAAAAGATCGGTAAATTTGGGAAAATGTCAAAAATGGTCGAAAATGTTTAAAATCAACCCAGGAATAGTGCATTGAAAGCCCGCAGAAAGTTTTGGAAAAGATCGGTAAATTTGGGAAAATGTCAAAAATGGTCAAAAATGTTTAAAATCAACCCAGGAATAGTGCATTGAAAGCCCGCAGAAAGTTTTGGAAAAGATCGGTAAATTTGGGAAAATGTCAAAAATGGTCGAAAATGTTTAAAATCAACCCAGGAATAGTGCATTGAAAGCCCGCAGAAAGTTTTGGAAAAGATCGGTAAATTTGGGAAAATGTCAAAAATGGTCGAAAATGTTTAAAATTAACCCAGGAATAGTGCATCGAAAGACCGCAGAAATTTTTTCTGGGTCTACCAGCGCTAGAAATTTTTTTTGGGTCTACCAGGGGTAGAATTTTTTTTTTTTTTTTTTTATTCTCAAAAGTGCCCAAAATGCACTAAAATTGGTTTTAAATCAGCACTCATCGATCAAATACAAATATTATATATTTAATACAAATATTTGACCTTTTTAAACATTAAAACCGGGCCCAGGAGGGTGATTTACCCGAAGAAATGACACTTTTGACCCGGCAATTTGACCCTAATTGCAGTAAAAAAAAATGTCCACAGTGTGGCAGAGTTCTGCGGGTTCCATAGCGGCCCAGTGCGTACATTGGAACATGTGGAAAAAGTTGGAAAAATGTTAAAAATGGTCGAAAATGGTTAAAATCAACCCAGAAATAGTGCATTGAAAGCCCGCAGAAAGTTTTGGAAAAGATCGGTAAATTTGGGAAAATGTCAAAAATGGTCGAAAATGTTTAAAATCAACCCAGGAATAGTGCATTGAAAGCCCGCAGAAAGTTTTGGAAAAGATCGGTAAATTTGGGAAAATGTCAAAAATGGTCGAAAATGTTTAAAATCAACCCAGGAATAGTGCATTGAAAGCCCGCAGAAAGTTTTGGAAAAGATCGGTAAATTTGGGAAAATGTCAAAAATGGTCAAAAATGTTTAAAATCAACCCAGGAATAGTGCATTGAAAGCCCGCAGAAAGTTTTGGAAAAGATCGGTAAATTTGGGAAAATGTCAAAAATGGTCGAAAATGTTTAAAATCAACCCAGGAATAGTGCATTGAAAGCCCGCAGAAAGTTTTGGAAAAGATCGGTAAATTTGGGAAAATGTCAAAAATGGTCGAAAATGTTTAAAATCAACCCAGGAATAGTGCATTGAAAGCCCGCAGAAAGTTTTGGAAAAGATCGGTAAATTTGGGAAAATGTCAAAAATGGTCGAAAATGTTTAAAATCAACCCAGGAATAGTGCATTGAAAGCCCGCAGAAAGTTTTGGAAAAGATCGGTATATTTGGGAAAATGTCAAAAATGGTCGAAAATGTTTAAAATCAACCCAGGAATAGTGCATTGAAAGCCCGCAGAAAGTTTTGGAAAAGATCGGTAAATTTGGGAAAATGTCAAAAATGGTCAAAAATGTTTAAAATCAACCCAGGAATAGTGCATTGAAAGCCCGCAGAAAGTTTTGGAAAAGATCGGTAAATTTGGGAAAATGTCAAAAATGGTCAAAAATGTTTAAAATCAACCCAGGAATAGTGCATTGAAAGCCCGCAGAAAGTTTTGGAAAAGATCGGTAAATTTGGGAAAATGTCAAAAATGGTCGAAAATGTTTAAAATCAACCCAGGAATAGTGCATTGAAAGCCCGCAGAAAGTTTTGGAAAAGATCGGTAAATTTGGGAAAATGTCAAAAATGGTCGAAAATGTTTAAAATTAACCCAGGAATAGTGCATCGAAAGACCGCAGAAATTTTTTCTGGGTCTACCAGCGCTAGAAATTTTTTTTGGGTCTACCAGGGGTAGAATTTTTTTTTTTTTTTTTTTTAATTTTTAAAACGTTATTTAGCTCTAGGCGGCGTACAGGGCTCCACAGATGGGTTTGGGTTTGGGTTTGGGTTAGAGTTAGGGGTTGGGTTGGGGTCAACCCAGGCAAAGTGCAGACATGAATATCGGGCACTGGAGGTGATTTTCCTGGGTAAAAGACAGCCATAAACGTCGGCGCGACCAAATACGACGACATACGACCATTCTCAAAAGTGCCCAAAATGCACTAAAATTGGTTTTAAATCAGCACTCATCGATCAAATACAAATATTATATATTTAATACAAATATTTGACCTTTTTAAACATTAAAACCGGGCCCAGGAGGGTGATTTACCCGAAGAAATGACACTTTTGACCTGGCAATTTGACCCTAATTGCAGTAAAAAAAAATGTCCACAGTGTGGCAGAGTTCTGCGGGTTCCATAGCGGCCCAGTGCGTACATTGGAACATGTGGAAAAAGTTGGAAAAATGTTAAAAATGGTCGAAAATGTTTAAAATCAACCCAGGAATAGTGCATTGAAAGCCCGCAGAAAGTTTTGGAAAAGATCGGTAAATTTGGGAAAATGTCAAAAATGGTCGAAAATGTTTAAAATCAACCCAGGAATAGTGCATTGAAAGCCCGCAGAAAGTTTTGGAAAAGATCGGTAAATTTGGGAAAATGTCAAAAATGGTCGAAAATGTTTAAAATTAACCCAGGAATAGTGCATCGAAAGACCGCAGAAATTTTTTCTGGGTCTACCAGCGCTAGAAATTTTTTTTGGGTCTACCAGGGGTAGAAATTTTTTTTTTTTTTTTTTTAATTTTTAAAACGTTATTTAGCTCTAGGCGGCGTACAGGGCTCCACAGATGGGTTTGGGTTTGGGTTAGAGTTAGGGGTTGGGTTGGGGTCAACCCAGGCAAAGTGCAGACATGAATATCGGGCACTGGAGGTGATTTTCCTGGGTAAAAGACAGCCATAAACGTCGGCGCGACCAAATACGACGACATACGACCATTCTCAAAAGTGCCCAAAATGCACTAAAATTGGTTTTAAATCAGCACTCATCGATCAAATACAAATATTATATATTTAATACAAATATTTGACCTTTTTAAACATTAAAACCGGGCCCAGGAGGGTGATTTACCCGAAGAAATGACACTTTTGACCCGGCAATTTGACCCTAATTGCAGTAAAAAAAAATGTCCACAGTGTGGCAGAGTTCTGCGGGTTCCATAGCGGCCCAGTGCGTACATTGGAACATGTGGAAAAAGTTGGAAAAATGTTAAAAATGGTCGAAAATGGTTAAAATCAACCCAGAAATAGTGCATTGAAAGCCCGCAGAAAGTTTTGGAAAAGATCGGTAAATTTGGGAAAATGTCAAAAATGGTCGAAAATGTTTAAAATCAACCCAGGAATAGTGCATTGAAAGCCCGCAGAAAGTTTTGGAAAAGATCGGTAAATTTGGGAAAATGTCAAAAATGGTCGAAAATGTTTAAAATCAACCCAGGAATAGTGCATTGAAAGCCCGCAGAAAGTTTTGGAAAAGATCGGTAAATTTGGGAAAATGTCAAAAATGGTCAAAAATGTTTAAAATCAACCCAGGAATAGTGCATTGAAAGCCCGCAGAAAGTTTTGGAAAAGATCGGTAAATTTGGGAAAATGTCAAAAATGGTCGAAAATGTTTAAAATCAACCCAGGAATAGTGCATTGAAAGCCCGCAGAAAGTTTTGGAAAAGATCGGTAAATTTGGGAAAATGTCAAAAATGGTCGAAAATGTTTAAAATCAACCCAGGAATAGTGCATTGAAAGCCCGCAGAAAGTTTTGGAAAAGATCGGTAAATTTGGGAAAATGTCAAAAATTGTCGAAAATGTTTAAAATCAACCCAGGAATAGTGCATTGAAAGCCCGCAGAAAGTTTTGGAAAAGATCGGTAAATTTGGGAAAATGTCAAAAATGGTCGAAAATGTTTAAAATCAACCCAGGAATAGTGCATTGAAAGCCCGCAGAAAGTTTTGGAAAAGATCGGTAAATTTGGGAAAATGTCAAAAATGGTCGAAAATGTTTAAAATCAACCCAGGAATAGTGCATTGAAAGCCCGCAGAAAGTTTTGGAAAAGATCGGTAAATTTGGGAAAATGTCAAAAATGGTCGAAAATGTTTAAAATCAACCCAGGAATAGTGCATTGAAAGCCCGCAGAAAGTTTTGGAAAAGATCGGTAAATTTGGGAAAATGTCAAAAATGGTCGAAAATGTTTAAAATCAACCCAGGAATAGTGCATTGAAAGCCCGCAGAAAGTTTTGGAAAAGATCGGTAAATTTGGGAAAATGTCAAAAATGGTCGAAAATGTTTAAAATCAACCCAGGAATAGTGCATTGAAAGCCCGCAGAAAGTTTTGGAAAAGATCGGTAAATTTGGGAAAATGTCAAAAATGGTCGAAAATGTTTAAAATCAACCCAGGAATAGTGCATTGAAAGCCCGCAGAAAGTTTTGGAAAAGATCGGTAAATTTGGGAAAATGTCAAAAATGGTCAAAAATGTTTAAAATCAACCCAGGAATAGTGCATTGAAAGCCCGCAGAAAGTTTTGGAAAAGATCGGTATATTTGGGAAAATGTCAAAAATGGTCGAAAATGTTTAAAATCAACCCAGGAATAGTGCATTGAAAGCCCGCAGAAAGTTTTGGAAAAGATCGGTAAATTTGGGAAAATGTCAAAAATGGTCAAAAATGTTTAAAATCAACCCAGGAATAGTGCATTGAAAGCCCGCAGAAAGTTTTGGAAAAGATCGGTAAATTTGGGAAAATGTCAAAAATGGTCAAAAATGTTTAAAATCAACCCAGGAATAGTGCATTGAAAGCCCGCAGAAAGTTTTGGAAAAGATCGGTAAATTTGGGAAAATGTCAAAAATGGTCGAAAATGTTTAAAATCAACACAGGAATAGTGCACCGAAAGCCCGCAGAAAGTTTTGGAAAAGATCGGTAAATTTAAATTTAAGCGTTTTTTTTCTAAGTGTGGAGGGACTTAGAAAAAATCCGCTTAAATTTAAGCGTTTTTTTTCTAAGTGTGGAGGGACTTAGAAAAAATCCGCTTAAATTTAAGCGTTTTTTTTTCTAAGTGTGGAGGGACTTAGAAAAAATCCGCTTAAATTTAAGCGTTTTTTTTTCTAAGTGTGGAGGGACTTAGAAAAAATCCGCTTAAATTTAAGCGTTTTTTTTTCTAAGTGTGGAGGGACTTAGAAAAAATCCGCTTAAATTTAAGCGTTTTTTTTCTAAGTGTGGAGGGAATTAGAAAAAATCCGCTTAAATTTAAGCGTTTTTTTTTCTAAGTGTGGAGGGACTTAGAAAAAATCCGCTTAAATTTAAGCGTTTTTTTTCTAAGTGTGGAGGGACTTAGAAAAATTTCTGGAGCTCAGAAATTCAGCGGGGCATCAGCCGACCCAATCCGCTCACGGTGCACTATTCTCGGATCGACTCGGGGCGAACCCCCGCCGATTTTAAAAGTGCTGAAACTCGAAAAATATACGGAGCTCGACGATGAAACCTGGTATCTGTCGATAATAGTGCATCGAAAGCCCGCAGAAAGTTTTGGAAAAAGATCGGTAAATTTGGGAAAATGTCAAAAATGGTCGAAAATGTTTAAAATCAACCCAGGAATAGTGCACCGAAAGCCCGCAGAAAGTTTTGGAAAAGATCGGTAAATTTGGGAAAATGTCAAAAATGGTCGAAAATGTTTAAAATCAACCCAGGAATAGTGCATTGAAAGCCCGCAGAAAGTTTTGGAAAAGATCGGTAAATTTGGGAAAATGTCAAAAATGGTCAAAAATGTTTAAAATCAACCCAGGAATAGTGCATTGAAAGCCCGCAGAAAGTTTTGGAAAAGATCGGTAAATTTGGGAAAATGTCAAAAATGGTCGAAAATGTTTAAAATCAACCCAGGAATAGTGCATTGAAAGCCCGCAGAAAGTTTTGGAAAAGATCGGTAAATTTGGGAAAATGTCAAAAATGGTCGAAAATGTTTAAAATTAACCCAGGAATAGTGCATCGAAAGACCGCAGAAATTTTTTCTGGGTCTACCAGCGCTAGAAATTTTTTTTGGTTCTACCAGGGGTAGAATTTTTTTTTTTTTTTTTAATTTTTAAAACGTTATTTAGCTCTAGGCGGCGTACAGGGCTCCACAGATGGGTTTGGGTTTGGGTTTGGGTTAGAGTTAGGGGTTGGGTTGGGGTCAACCCAGGCAAAGTGCAGACATGAATATCGGGCACTGGAGGTGATTTTCCTGGGTAAAAGACAGCCATAAACGTCGGCGCGACCAAATACGACGACATACGACCATTCTCAAAAGTGCCCAAAATGCACTAAAATTGGTTTTAAATCAGCACTCATCGATCAAATACAAATATTATATATTTAATACAAATATTTGACCTTTTTAAACATTAAAACCGGGCCCAGGAGGGTGATTTACCCGAAGAAATGACACTTTTGACCTGGCAATTTGACCCTAATTGCAGTAAAAAAAAATGTCCACAGTGTGGCAGAGTTCTGCGGGTTCCATAGCGGCCCAGTGCGTACATTGGAACATGTGGAAAAAGTTGGAAAAATGTTAAAAATGGTCGAAAATGGTTAAAATCAACCCAGAAATAGTGCATTGAAAGCCCGCAGAAAGTTTTGGAAAAGATCGGTAAATTTGGGAAAATGTCAAAAATGGTCGAAAATGTTTAAAATCAACCCAGGAATAGTGCATTGAAAGCCCGCAGAAAGTTTTGGAAAAGATCGGTAAATTTGGGAAAATGTCAAAAATGGTCAAAAATGTTTAAAATCAACCCAGGAATAGTGCATTGAAAGCCCGCAGAAAGTTTTGGAAAAGATCGGTAAATTTGGGAAAATGTCAAAAATGGTCGAAAATGTTTAAAATCAACCCAGGAATAGTGCATTGAAAGCCCGCAGAAAGTTTTGGAAAAGATCGGTAAATTTGGGAAAATGTCAAAAATGGTCGAAAATGTTTAAAATCAACCCAGGAATAGTGCATTGAAAGCCCGCAGAAAGTTTTGGAAAAGATCGGTAAATTTGGGAAAATGTCAAAAATGGTCGAAAATGTTTAAAATTAACCCAGGACTAGTGCATCGAAAGACCGCAGAAATTTTTTCTGGGTCTACCAGCGCTAGAAATTTTTTTTGGGTCTACCAGGGGTAGAATTTTTTTTTTTTTTTTTTTTAATTTTTAAAACGTTATTTAGCTCTAGGCGGCGTACAGGGCTCCACAGATGGGTTTGGGTTTGGGTTAGAGTTAGGGGTTGGGTTGGGGTCAACCCAGGCAAAGTGCAGACATGAATATCGGGCACTGGAGGTGATTTTCCTGGGTAAAAGACAGCCATAAACGTCGGCGCGACCAAATACGACGACATACGACCATTCTCAAAAGTGCCCAAAATGCACTAAAATTGGTTTTAAATCAGCACTCATCGATCAAATACAAATATTATATATTTAATACAAATATTTGACCTTTTTAAACATTAAAACCGGGCCCAGGAGGGTGATTTACCCGAAGAAATGACACTTTTGACCCGGCAGTTTGACCCTAATTGCAGTAAAAAAAAATGTCCACAGTGTGGCAGAGTTCTGCGGGTTCCATAGCGGCCCAGTGCGTACATTGGAACATGTGGAAAAAGTTGGAAAAATGTTAAAAATGGTCGAAAATGGTTAAAATCAACCCAGAAATAGTGCATTGAAAGCCCGCAGAAAGTTTTGGAAAAGATCGGTAAATTTGGGAAAATGTCAAAAATGGTCGAAAATGTTTAAAATCAACCCAGGAATAGTGCATTGAAAGCCCGCAGAAAGTTTTGGAAAAGATCGGTAAATTTGGGAAAATGTCAAAAATGGTCAAAAATGTTTAAAATCAACCCAGGAATAGTGCATTGAAAGCCCGCAGAAAGTTTTGGAAAAGATCGGTAAATTTGGGAAAATGTCAAAAATGGTCAAAAATGTTTAAAATCAACCCAGGAATAGTGCATTGAAAGCCCGCAGAAAGTTTTGGAAAAGATCGGTAAATTTGGGAAAATGTCAAAAATGGTTGAAAATGTTTAAAATCAACCCAGGAATAGTGCATTGAAAGCCCGCAGAAAGTTTTGGAAAAGATCGGTAAATTTGGGAAAATGTCAAAAATGGTCGAAAATGTTTAAAATCAACCCAGGAATAGTGCATTGAAAGCCCGCAGAAATTTTTTCTGGGTCTACCAGCGCTAGAAATTTTTTTTGGGTCTACCAGGGGTAGAAATTTTTTTTTTTTTTTTTTTAATTTTTAAAACGTTATTTAGCTCTAGGCGGCGTACAGGGCTCCACAGATGGGTTTGGGTTTGGGTTTGGGTTAGAGTTAGGGGTTGGGTTGGGGTCAACCCAGGCAAAGTGCAGACATGAATATCGGGCACTGGAGGTGATTTTCCTGGGTAAAAGACAGCCATAAACGTCGGCGCGACCAAATACGACGACATACGACCATTCTCAAAAGTGCCCAAAATGCACTAAAATTGGTTTTAAATCAGCACTCATCGATCAAATACAAATATTATATATTTAATACAAATATTTGACCTTTTTAAACATTAAAACCGGGCCCAGGAGGGTGATTTACCCGAAGAAATGACACTTTTGACCCGGCAATTTGACCCTAATTGCAGTAAAAAAAAATGTCCACAGTGTGGCAGAGTTCTGCGGGTTCCATAGCGGCCCAGTGCGTACATTGGAACATGTGGAAAAAGTTGGAAAAATGTTAAAAATGGTCGAAAATGGTTAAAATCAACCCAGAAATAGTGCATTGAAAGCCCGCAGAAAGTTTTGGAAAAGATCGGTAAATTTGGGAAAATGTCAAAAATGGTCGAAAATGTTTAAAATCAACCCAGGAATAGTGCATTGAAAGCCCGCAGAAAGTTTTGGAAAAGATCGGTAAATTTGGGAAAATGTCAAAAATGGTCGAAAATGTTTAAAATCAACCCAGGAATAGTGCATTGAAAGCCCGCAGAAAGTTTTGGAAAAGATCGGTAAATTTGGGAAAATGTCAAAAATGGTCAAAAATGTTTAAAATCAACCCAGGAATAGTGCATTGAAAGCCCGCAGAAAGTTTTGGAAAAGATCGGTAAATTTGGGAAAATGTCAAAAATGGTCGAAAATGTTTAAAATCAACCCAGGAATAGTGCATTGAAAGCCCGCAGAAAGTTTTGGAAAAGATCGGTAAATTTGGGAAAATGTCAAAAATGGTCGAAAATGTTTAAAATCAACCCAGGAATAGTGCATTGAAAGCCCGCAGAAAGTTTTGGAAAAGATCGGTAAATTTGGGAAAATGTCAAAAATGGTCAAAAATGTTTAAAATCAACCCAGGAATAGTGCATTGAAAGCCCGCAGAAAGTTTTGGAAAAGATCGGTAAATTTGGGAAAATGTCAAAAATGGTCGAAAATGTTTAAAATCAACCCAGGAATAGTGCATTGAAAGCCCGCAGAAAGTTTTGGAAAAGATCGGTAAATTTGGGAAAATGTCAAAAATGGTCGAAAATGTTTAAAATCAACCCAGGAATAGTGCATTGAAAGCCCGCAGAAAGTTTTGGAAAAGATCGGTAAATTTGGGAAAATGTCAAAAATGGTCGAAAATGTTTAAAATCAACCCAGGAATAGTGCATTGAAAGCCCGCAGAAAGTTTTGGAAAAGATCGGTAAATTTGGGAAAATGTCAAAAATGGTCAAAAATGTTTAAAATCAACCCAGGAATAGTGCATTGAAAGCCCGCAGAAAGTTTTGGAAAAGATCGGTAAATTTGGGAAAATGTCAAAAATGGTCGAAAATGTTTAAAATCAACCCAGGAATAGTGCATTGAAAGCCCGCAGAAAGTTTTGGAAAAGATCGGTAAATTTGGGAAAATGTCAAAAATGGTCGAAAATGTTTAAAATTAACCCAGGAATAGTGCATCGAAAGACCGCAGAAATTTTTTCTGGGTCTACCAGCGCTAGAAATTTTTTTTGGGTCTACCAGGGGTAGAATTTTTTTTTTTTTTTTTTTTAATTTTTAAAACGTTATTTAGCTCTAGGCGGCGTACAGGGCTCCACAGATGGGTTTGGGTTTGGGTTAGAGTTAGGGGTTGGGTTGGGGTCAACCCAGGCAAAGTGCAGACATGAATATCGGGCACTGGAGGTGATTTTCCTGGGTAAAAGACAGCCATAAACGTCGGCGCGACCAAATACGACGACATACGACCATTCTCAAAAGTGCCCAAAATGCACTAAAATTGGTTTTAAATCAGCACTCATCGATCAAATACAAATATTATATATTTAATACAAATATTTGACCTTTTTAAACATTAAAACCGGGCCCAGGAGGGTGATTTACCCGAAGAAATGACACTTTTGACCCGGCAATTTGACCCTAATTGCAGTAAAAAAAAATGTCCACAGTGTGGCAGAGTTCTGCGGGTTCCATAGCGGCCCAGTGCGTACATTGGAACATGTGGAAAAAGTTGGAAAAATGTTAAAAATGGTCGAAAATGGTTAAAATCAACCCAGAAATAGTGCATTGAAAGCCCGCAGAAAGTTTTGGAAAAGATCGGTAAATTTGGGAAAATGTCAAAAATGGTCGAAAATGTTTAAAATCAACCCAGGAATAGTGCATTGAAAGCCCGCAGAAAGTTTTGGAAAAGATCGGTAAATTTGGGAAAATGTCAAAAATGGTCGAAAATGTTTAAAATCAACCCAGGAATAGTGCATTGAAAGCCCGCAGAAAGTTTTGGAAAAGATCGGTAAATTTGGGAAAATGTCAAAAATGGTCGAAAATGGTTAAAATCAACCCAGAAATAGTGCATCGAAAGCCCGCAGAAAGTTTTGGAAAAGATCGGTAAATTTGGGAAAATGTCAAAAATGGTCGAAAATGTTTAAAATCAACCCAGGAATAGTGCATTGAAAGCCCGCAGAAAGTTTTGGAAAAGATCGGTAAATTTGGGAAAATGTCAAAAATGGTCGAAAATGTTTAAAATCAACCCAGGAATAGTGCATTGAAAGCCCGCAGAAAGTTTTGGAAAAGATCGGTAAATTTGGGAAAATGTCAAAAATGGTCAAAAATGTTTAAAATCAACCCAGGAATAGTGCATTGAAAGCCCGCAGAAAGTTTTGGAAAAGATCGGTATATTTGGGAAAATGTCAAAAATGGTCGAAAATGTTTAAAATCAACCCAGGAATAGTGCATTGAAAGCCCGCAGAAAGTTTTGGAAAAGATCGGTAAATTTGGGAAAATGTCAAAAATGGTCAAAAATGTTTAAAATCAACCCAGGAATAGTGCATTGAAAGCCCGCAGAAAGTTTTGGAAAAGATCGGTAAATTTGGGAAAATGTCAAAAATGGTCGAAAATGTTTAAAATCAACCCAGGAATAGTGCATTGAAAGCCCGCAGAAAGTTTTGGAAAAGATCGGTAAATTTGGGAAAATGTCAAAAATGGTCGAAAATGTTTAAAATCAACCCAGGAATAGTGCATTGAAAGCCCGCAGAAAGTTTTGGAAAAGATCGGTAAATTTGGGAAAATGTCAAAAATGGTCGAAAATGTTTAAAATCAACCCAGGAATAGTGCATTGAAAGCCCGCAGAAAGTTTTGGAAAAGATCGGTAAATTTGGGAAAATGTCAAAAATGGTCGAAAATGTTTAAAATCAACCCAGGAATAGTGCATTGAAAGCCCGCAGAAAGTTTTGGAAAATATCGGTAAATTTGGGAAAATGTCAAAAATGGTCGAAAATGTTTAAAATCAACCCAGGAATAGTGCATTGAAAGCCCGCAGAAAGTTTTGGAAAAGATCGGTAAATTTGGGAAAATGTCAAAAATGGTCAAAAATGTTTAAAATCAACCCAGGAATAGTGCATTGAAAGCCCGCAGAAAGTTTTGGAAAAGATCGGTAAATTTGGGAAAATGTCAAAAATGGTCGAAAATGTTTAAAATCAACCCAGGAATAGTGCATTGAAAGCCCGCAGAAAGTTTTGGAAAAGATCGGTAAATTTGGGAAAATGTCAAAAATGGTCAAAAATGTTTAAAATCAACCCAGGAATAGTGCATTGAAAGCCCGCAGAAAGTTTTGGAAAAGATCGGTAAATTTGGGAAAATGTCAAAAATGGTCGAAAATGTTTAAAATCAACCCAGGAATAGTGCATTGAAAGCCCGCAGAAAGTTTTGGAAAAGATCGGTAAATTTGGGAAAATGTCAAAAATGGTCGAAAATGTTTAAAATTAACCCAGGAATAGTGCATCGAAAGACCGCAGAAATTTTTTCTGGGTCTACCAGCGCTAGAAATTTTTTTTGGGTCTACCAGGGGTAGAAATTTTTTTTTTTTTTTTTTTAATTTTTAAAACGTTATTTAGCTCTAGGCGGCGTACAGGGCTCCACAGATGGGTTTGGGTTTGGGTTTGGGTTAGAGTTAGGGGTTGGGTTGGGGTCAACCCAGGCAAAGTGCAGACATGAATATCGGGCACTGGAGGTGATTTTCCTGGGTAAAAGACAGCCATAAACGTCGGCGCGACCAAATACGACGACATACGACCATTCTCAAAAGTGCCCAAAATGCACTAAAATTGGTTTTAAATCAGCACTCATCGATCAAATACAAATATTATATATTTAATACAAATATTTGACCTTTTTAAACATTAAAACCGGGCCCAGGAGGGTGATTTACCCGAAGAAATGACACTTTTGACCCGGCAATTTGACCCTAATTGCAGTAAAAAAAAATGTCCACAGTGTGGCAGAGTTCTGCGGGTTCCATAGCGGCCCAGTGCGTACATTGGAACATGTGGAAAAAGTTGGAAAAATGTTAAACATGGTCGAAAATGGTTAAAATCAACCCAGAAATAGTGCATTGAAAGCCCGCAGAAAGTTTTGGAAAAGATCGGTAAATTTGGGAAAATGTCAAAAATGGTCGAAAATGTTTAAAATCAACCCAGGAATAGTGCATTGAAAGCCCGCAGAAAGTTTTGGAAAAGATCGGTAAATTTGGGAAAATGTCAAAAATGGTCAAAAATGTTTAAAATCAACCCAGGAATAGTGCATTGAAAGCCCGCAGAAAGTTTTGGAAAAGATCGGTAAATTTGGGAAAATGTCAAAAATGGTCGAAAATGTTTAAAATCAACCCAGGAATAGTGCATTGAAAGCCCGCAGAAAGTTTTGGAAAAGATCGGTAAATTTGGGAAAATGTCAAAAATGGTCAAAAATGTTTAAAATCAACCCAGGAATAGTGCATTGAAAGCCCGCAGAAAGTTTTGGAAAAGATCGGTAAATTTGGGAAAATGTCAAAAATGGTCGAAAATGTTTAAAATCAACCCAGGAATAGTGCACCGAAAGCCCGCAGAAAGTTTTGGAAAAGATCGGTAAATTTGGGAAAATGTCAAAAATGGTCGAAAATGTTTAAAATCAACCCAGGAATAGTGCATTGAAAGCCCGCAGAAAGTTTTGGAAAAGATCGGTAAATTTGGGAAAATGTCAAAAATGGTCGAAAATGTTTAAAATCAACCCAGGAATAGTGCATTGAAAGCCCGCAGAAAGTTTTGGAAAAGATCGGTAAATTTGGGAAAATGTCAAAAATGGTCGAAAATGTTTAAAATCAACCCAGGAATAGTGCATTGAAAGCCCGCAGAAAGTTTTGGAAAAGATCGGTAAATTTGGGAAAATGTCAAAAATGGTCAAAAATGTTTAAAATCAACCCAGGAATAGTGCATTGAAAGCCCGCAGAAAGTTTTGGAAAAGATCGGTATATTTGGGAAAATGTCAAAAATGGTCGAAAATGTTTAAAATCAACCCAGGAATAGTGCATTGAAAGCCCGCAGAAAGTTTTGGAAAAGATCGGTAAATTTGGGAAAATGTCAAAAATGGTCAAAAATGTTTAAAATCAACCCAGGAATAGTGCATTGAAAAACCGCAGAAAGTTTTGGAAAAGATCGGTAAATTTGGGAAAATGTCAAAAATGGTCAAAAATGTTTAAAATCAACCCAGGAATAGTGCATTGAAAGCCCGCAGAAAGTTTTGGAAAAGATCGGTAAATTTGGGAAAATGTCAAAAATGGTCGAAAATGTTTAAAATCAACACAGGAATAGTGCATTGAAAGCCCGCAGAAAGTTTTGGAAAAGATCGGTAAATTTGGGAAAATGTCAAAAATGGTCGAAAATGTTTAAAATTAACCCAGGAATAGTGCATCGAAAGACCGCAGAAATTTTTTCTGGGTCTACCAGCGCTAGAAATTTTTTCTGGGTCTACCAGCGCTAGAAATTTTTTTTGGGTCTACCAGGGGTAGAATTTTTTTTTTTTTTTTTTTAATTTTTAAAACGTTATTTAGCTCTAGGCGGCGTACAGGGCTCCACAGATGGGTTTGGGTTTGGGTTTGGGTTAGAGTTAGGGGTTGGGTTGGGGTCAACCCAGGCAAAGTGCAGACATGAATATCGGGCACTGGAGGTGATTTTCCTGGGTAAAAGACAGCCATAAACGTCGGCGCGACCAAATACGACGACATACGACCATTCTCAAAAGTGCCCAAAATGCACTAAAATTGGTTTTAAATCAGCACTCATCGATCAAATACAAATATTATATATTTAATACAAATATTTGACCTTTTTAAACATTAAAACCGGGCCCAGGAGGGTGATTTACCCGAAGAAATGACACTTTTGACCCGGCAATTTGACCCTAATTGCAGTAAAAAAAAATGTCCACAGTGTGGCAGAGTTCTGCGGGTTCCATAGCGGCCCAGTGCGTACATTGGAACATGTGGAAAAAGTTGGAAAAATGTTAAACATGGTCGAAAATGGTTAAAATCAACCCAGAAATAGTGCATTGAAAGCCCGCAGAAAGTTTTGGAAAAGATCGGTAAATTTGGGAAAATGTCAAAAATGGTCGAAAATGTTTAAAATCAACCCAGGAATAGTGCATTGAAAGCCCGCAGAAAGTTTTGGAAAAGATCGGTAAATTTGGGAAAATGTCAAAAATGGTCAAAAATGTTTAAAATCAACCCAGGAATAGTGCATTGAAAGCCCGCAGAAAGTTTTGGAAAAGATCGGTAAATTTGGGAAAATGTCAAAAATGGTCGAAAATGTTTAAAATCAACCCAGGAATAGTGCATTGAAAGCCCGCAGAAAGTTTTGGAAAAGATCGGTAAATTTGGGAAAATGTCAAAAATGGTCAAAAATGTTTAAAATCAACCCAGGAATAGTGCATTGAAAGCCCGCAGAAAGTTTTGGAAAAGATCGGTAAATTTGGGAAAATGTCAAAAATGGTCGAAAATGTTTAAAATCAACCCAGGAATAGTGCACCGAAAGCCCGCAGAAAGTTTTGGAAAAGATCGGTAAATTTGGGAAAATGTCAAAAATGGTCGAAAATGTTTAAAATCAACCCAGGAATAGTGCATTGAAAGCCCGCAGAAAGTTTTGGAAAAGATCGGTAAATTTGGGAAAATGTCAAAAATGGTCGAAAATGTTTAAAATTAACCCAGGAATAGTGCATCGAAAGCCCGCAGAAATTTTTTCTGGGTCTACCAGCGCTAGAAATTTTTTTTGGGTCTACCAGGGGTAGAATTTTTTTTTTTTTTTTTTTAATTTTTAAAACGTTATTTAGCTCTAGGCGGCGTACAGGGCTCCACAGATGGGTTTGGGTTTGGGTTAGAGTTAGGGGTTGGGTTGGGGTCAACCCAGGCAAAGTGCAGACATGAATATCGGGCACTGGAGGTGATTTTCCTGGGTAAAAGACAGCCATAAACGTCGGCGCGACCAAATACGACGACATACGACCATTCTCAAAAGTGCCCAAAATGCACTAAAATTGGTTTTAAATC
This sequence comes from Stigmatopora argus, assembly GCF_051989625.1. NCBI lineage: Eukaryota > Metazoa > Chordata > Actinopteri > Syngnathiformes > Syngnathidae > Stigmatopora > Stigmatopora argus. The sequence continues at coordinate 409,905 of NW_027520055.1, forward strand.
AGCACTCATCGATCAAATACAAATATTATATATTTAATACAAATATTTGACCTTTTTAAACATTAAAACCGGGCCCAGGAGGGTGATTTACCCGAAGAAATGACACTTTTGACCCGGCAATTTGACCCTAATTGCAGTAAAAAAAAATGTCCACAGTGTGGCAGAGTTCTGCGGGTTCCATAGCAGCCCAGTGCGTACATTGGAACATGTGGAAAAAGTTGGAAAAATGTTAAAAATGGTCGAAAATGGTTAAAATCAACCCAGAAATAGTGCATTGAAAGCCCGCAGAAAGTTTTGGAAAAGATCGGTAAATTTGGGAAAATGTCAAAAATGGTCGAAAATGTTTAAAATCAACCCAGGAATAGTGCATTGAAAGCCCGCAGAAAGTTTTGGAAAAGATCGGTAAATTTGGGAAAATGTCAAAAATGGTCGAAAATGTTTAAAATCAACCCAGGAATAGTGCATTGAAAGCCCGCAGAAAGTTTTGGAAAAGATCGGTAAATTTGGGAAAATGTCAAAAATGGTCGAAAATGTTTAAAATCAACCCAGGAATAGTGCATTGAAAGCCCGCAGAAATTTTTTCTGGGTCTACCAGCGCTAGAAATTTTTTTTGGGTCTACCAGGGGTAGAATTTTTTTTTTTTTTTTTTTTAATTTTTAAAACGTTATTTAGCTCTAGGCGGCGTACAGGGCTCCACAGATGGGTTTGGGTTTGGGTTTGGGTTAGAGTTAGGGGTTGGGTTGGGGTCAACCCAGGCAAAGTGCAGACATGAATATCGGGCACTGGAGGTGATTTTCCTGGGTAAAAGACAGCCATAAACGTCGGCGCGACCAAATACGACGACATACGACCATTCTCAAAAGTGCCCAAAATGCACTAAAATTGGTTTTAAATCAGCACTCATCGATCAAATACAAATATTATATATTTAATACAAATATTTGACCTTTTTAAACATTAAAACCGGGCCCAGGAGGGTGATTTACCCGAAGAAATGACACTTTTGACCTGGCAATTTGACCCTAATTGCAGTAAAAAAAAATGTCCACAGTGTGGCAGAGTTCTGCGGGTTCCATAGCGGCCCAGTGCGTACATTGGAACATGTGGAAAAAGTTGGAAAAATGTTAAAAATGGTCGAAAATGGTTAAAATCAACCCAGGAATAGTGCATTGAAAGCCCGCAGAAAGTTTTGGAAAAGATCGGTAAATTTGGGAAAATGTCAAAAATGGTCAAAAATGTTTAAAATCAACCCAGGAATAGTGCATTGAAAGCCCGCAGAAAGTTTTGGAAAAGATCGGTATATTTGGGAAAATGTCAAAAATGGTCGAAAATGTTTAAAATCAACCCAGGAATAGTGCATTGAAAGCCCGCAGAAAGTTTTGGAAAAGATCGGTAAATTTGGGAAAATGTCAAAAATGGTCAAAAATGTTTAAAATCAACCCAGGAATAGTGCATTGAAAGCCTGCAGAAAGTTTTGGAAAAGATCGGTAAATTTGGGAAAATGTCAAAAATGGTCAAAAATGTTTAAAATCAACCCAGGAATAGTGCATTGAAAGCCCGCAGAAAGTTTAGGAAAAGATCGGTAAATTTGGGAAAATGTCAAAAATGGTCGAAAATGTTTAAAATCAACCCAGGAATAGTGCATTGAAAGCCCGCAGAAAGTTTTGGAAAAGATCGGTAAATTTGGGAAAATGTCAAAAATGGTCGAAAATGTTTAAAATTAACCCAGGAATAGTGCATCGAAAGACCGCAGAAATTTTTTCTGGGTCTACCAGCGCTAGAAATTTTTTTTGGGTCTACCAGGGGTAGAATTTTTTTTTTTTTTTTTTTAATTTTTAAAACGTTATTTAGCTCTAGGCGGCGTACAGGGCTCCACAGATGGGTTTGGGTTTGGGTTTGGGTTAGAGTTAGGGGTTGGGTTGGGGTCAACCCAGGCAAAGTGCAGACATGAATATCGGGCACTGGAGGTGATTTTCCTGGGTAAAAGACAGCCATAAACGTCGGCGCGACCAAATACGACGACATACGACCATTCTCAAAAGTGCCCAAAATGCACTAAAATTGGTTTTAAATCAGCACTCATCGATCAAATACAAATATTATATATTTAATACAAATATTTGACCTTTTTAAACATTAAAACCGGGCCCAGGAGGGTGATTTACCCGAAGAAATGACACTTTTGACCCGGCAATTTGACCCTAATTGCAGTAAAAAAAAATGTCCACAGTGTGGCAGAGTTCTGCGGGTTCCATAGCGGCCCAGTGCGTACATTGGAACATGTGGAAAAAGTTGGAAAAATGTTAAAAATGGTCGAAAATGGTTAAAATCAACCCAGAAATAGTGCATTGAAAGCCCGCAGAAAGTTTTGGAAAAGATCGGTAAATTTGGGAAAATGTCAAAAATGGTCGAAAATGTTTAAAATCAACCCAGGAATAGTGCATTGAAAGCCCGCAGAAAGTTTTGGAAAAGATCGGTAAATTTGGGAAAATGTCAAAAATGGTCGAAAATGTTTAAAATCAACCCAGGAATAGTGCATTGAAAGCCCGCAGAAAGTTTTGGAAAAGATCGGTAAATTTGGGAAAATGTCAAAAATGGTCAAAAATGTTTAAAATCAACCCAGGAATAGTGCATTGAAAGCCCGCAGAAAGTTTTGGAAAAGATCGGTAAATTTGGGAAAATGTCAAAAATGGTCGAAAATGTTTAAAATCAACCCAGGAATAGTGCATTGAAAGCCCGCAGAAAGTTTTGGAAAAGATCGGTAAATTTGGGAAAATGTCAAAAATGGTCGAAAATGTTTAAAATTAACCCAGGAATAGTGCATCGAAAGCCCGCAGAAATTTTTTCTGGGTCTACCAGCGCTAGAAATTTTTTTTGGGTCTACCAGGGGTAGAATTTTTTTTTTTTTTTTTTTAATTTTTAAAACGTTATTTAGCTCTAGGCGGCGTACAGGGCTCCACAGATGGGTTTGGGTTTGGGTTAGAGTTAGGGGTTGGGTTGGGGTCAACCCAGGCAAAGTGCAGACATGAATATCGGGCACTGGAGGTGATTTTCCTGGGTAAAAGACAGCCATAAACGTCGGCGCGACCAAATACGACGACATACGACCATTCTCAAAAGTGCCCAAAATGCACTAAAATTGGTTTTAAATCAGCACTCATCGATCAAATACAAATATTATATATTTAATACAAATATTTGACCTTTTTAAACATTAAAACCGGGCCCAGGAGGGTGATTTACCCGAAGAAATGACACTTTTGACCCGGCAATTTGACCCTAATTGCAGTAAAAAAAAATGTCCACAGTGTGGCAGAATTCTGCGGGTTCCATAGCGGCCCAGTGCGTACATTGGAACATGTGGAAAAAGTTGGAAAAATGTTAAAAATGGTCGAAAATGGTTAAAATCAACCCAGAAATAGTGCATTGAAAGCCCGCAGAAAGTTTTGGAAAAGATCGGTAAATTTGGGAAAATGTCAAAAATGGTCGAAAATGTTTAAAATCAACCCAGGAATAGTGCATTGAAAGCCCGCAGAAAGTTTTGGAAAAGATCGGTAAATTTGGGAAAATGTCAAAAATGGTCGAAAATGTTTAAAATCAACCCAGGAATAGTGCATTGAAAGCCCGCAGAAAGTTTTGGAAAAGATCGGTAAATTTGGGAAAATGTCAAAAATGGTCGAAAATGTTTAAAATCAACCCAGGAATAGTGCATTGAAAGCCCGCAGAAAGTTTTGGAAAAGATCGGTAAATTTTGGAAAATGTCAAAAATGGTCAAAAATGTTTAAAATCAACCCAGGAATAGTGCATTGAAAGCCCGCAGAACGTTTTGGAAAAGATCGGTAAATTTGGGAAAATGTCAAAAATGGTCGAAAATGTTTAAAATCAACCCAGGAATAGTGCATTGAAAGCCCGCAGAAAGTTTTGGAAAAGATCGGTAAATTTGGGAAAATGTCAAAAATGGTCGAAAATGTTTAAAATTAACCCAGGAATAGTGCATCGAAAGACCGCAGAAATTTTTTCTGGGTCTACCAGCGCTAGAAATTTTTTTTGGGTCTACCAGGGGTAGAATTTTTTTTTTTTTTTTAAATTTTTAAAACGTTATTTAGCTCTAGGCGGCGTACAGGGCTCCACAGATGGGTTTGGGTTTGGGTTAGAGTTAGGGTTTGGGTTGGGGTCAACCCAGGCAAAGTGCAGACATGAATATCGGGCACTGGAGGTGATTTTCCTGGGTAAAAGACAGCCATAAACGTCGGCGCGACCAAATACGACGACATACGACCATTCTCAAAAGTGCCCAAAATGCACTAAAATTGGTTTTAAATCAGCACTCATCGATCAAATACAAATATTATATATTTAATACAAATATTTGACCTTTTTAAACATTAAAACCGGGCCCAGGAGGGTGATTTACCCGAAGAAATGACACTTTTGACCCGGCAATTTGACCCTAATTGCAGTAAAAAAAAATGTCCACAGTGTGGCAGAGTTCTGCGGGTTCCATAGCGGCCCAGTGCGTACATTGGAACATGTGGAAAAAGTTGGAAAAATGTTAAACATGGTCGAAAATGGTTAAAATCAACCCAGAAATAGTGCATTGAAAGCCCGCAGAAAGTTTTGGAAAAGATCGGTAAATTTGGGAAAATGTCAAAAATGGTCGAAAATGTTTAAAATCAACCCAGGAATAGTGCATTGAAAGCCCGCAGAAAGTTTTGGAAAAGATCGGTAAATTTGGGAAAATGTCAAAAATGGTCAAAAATGTTTAAAATCAACCCAGGAATAGTGCATTGAAAGCCCGCAGAAAGTTTTGGAAAAGATCGGTAAATTTGGGAAAATGTCAAAAATGGTCGAAAATGTTTAAAATCAACCCAGGAATAGTGCATTGAAAGCCCGCAGAAAGTTTTGGAAAAGATCGGTAAATTTGGGAAAATGTCAAAAATGGTCAAAAATGTTTAAAATCAACCCAGGAATAGTGCATTGAAAGCCCGCAGAAAGTTTTGGAAAAGATCGGTAAATTTGGGAAAATGTCAAAAATGGTCGAAAATGTTTAAAATCAACCCAGGAATAGTGCACCGAAAGCCCGCAGAAAGTTTTGGAAAAGATCGGTAAATTTGGGAAAATGTCAAAAATGGTCGAAAATGTTTAAAATCAACCCAGGAATAGTGCATTGAAAGCCCGCAGAAAGTTTTGGAAAAGATCGGTAAATTTGGGAAAATGTCAAAAATGGTCAAAAATGTTTAAAATCAACCCAGGAATAGTGCATTGAAAGCCCGCAGAAAGTTTTGGAAAAGATCGGTAAATTTGGGAAAATGTCAAAAATGGTCGAAAATGTTTAAAATCAACCCAGGAATAGTGCATTGAAAGCCCGCAGAAAGTTTTGGAAAAGATCGGTAAATTTGGGAAAATGTCAAAAATGGTCGAAAATGTTTAAAATCAACCCAGGAATAGTGCATTGAAAGCCCGCAGAAAGTTTTGGAAAAGATCGGTAAATTTGGGAAAATGTCAAAAATGGTCGAAAATGTTTAAAATCAACCCAGGAATAGTGCATTGAAAGCCCGCAGAAAGTTTTGGAAAAGATCGGTAAATTTGGGAAAATGTAAAAAATGGTCGAAAATGTTTAAAATCAACCCAGGAATAGTGCATTGAAAGCCCGCAGAAAGTTTTGGAAAAGATCGGTAAATTTGGGAAAATGTCAAAAATGGTCGAAAATGTTTAAAATCAACCCAGGAATAGTGCATTGAAAGCCCGCAGAAAGTTTTGGAAAAGATCGGTAAATTTGGGAAAATGTCAAAAATGGTCGAAAATGTTTAAAATCAACCCAGGAATAGTGCATTGAAAGCCCGCAGAAAGTTTTGGAAAAGATCGGTAAATTTGGGAAAATGTCAAAAATGGTCAAAAATGTTTAAAATCAACCCAGGAATAGTGCATTGAAAGCCCGCAGAAAGTTTTGGAAAAGATCGGTAAATTTGGGAAAATGTAAAAAATGGTCGAAAATGTTTAAAATCAACCCAGGAATAGTGCATTGAAAGCCCGCAGAAAGTTTTGGAAAAGATCGGTAAATTTGGGAAAATGTCAAAAATGGTCGAAAATGTTTAAAATCAACCCAGGAATAGTGCATTGAAAGCCCGCAGAAAGTTTTGGAAAAGATCGGTAAATTTGGGAAAATGTCAAAAATGGTCGAAAATGTTTAAAATTAACCCAGGAATAGTGCATCGAAAGCCCGCAGAAATTTTTTCTGGGTCTACCAGCGCTAGAAATTTTTTTTGGGTCTACCAGGGGTAGAATTTTTTTTTTTTTTTTTTTAATTTTTAAAACGTTATTTAGCTCTAGGCGGCGTACAGGGCTCCACAGATGGGTTTGGGTTTGGGTTAGAGTTAGGGGTTGGGTTGGGGTCAACCCAGGCAAAGTGCAGACATGAATATCGGGCACTGGAGGTGATTTTCCTGGGTAAAAGACAGCCATAAACGTCGGCGCGACCAAATACGACGACATACGACCATTCTCAAAAGTGCCCAAAATGCACTAAAATTGGTTTTAAATCAGCACTCATCGATCAAATACAAATATTATATATTTAATACAAATATTTGACCTTTTTAAACATTAAAACCGGGCCCAGGAGGGTGATTTACCCGAAGAAATGACACTTTTGACCCGGCAATTTGACCCTAATTGCAGTAAAAAAAAATGTCCACAGTGTGGCAGAGTTCTGCGGGTTCCATAGCGGCCCAGTGCGTACATTGGAACATGTGGAAAAAGTTGGAAAAATGTTAAAAATGGTCGAAAATGGTTAAAATCAACCCAGAAATAGTGCATTGAAAGCCCGCAGAAAGTTTTGGAAAAGATCGGTAAATTTGGGAAAATGTCAAAAATGGTCGAAAATGTTTAAAATCAACCCAGGAATAGTGCATTGAAAGCCCGCAGAAAGTTTTGGAAAAGATCGGTAAATTTGGGAAAATGTCAAAAATGGTCGAAAATGTTTAAAATCAACCCAGGAATAGTGCATTGAAAGCCCGCAGAAAGTTTTGGAAAAGATCGGTAAATTTGGGAAAATGTCAAAAATGGTCGAAAATGTTTAAAATCAACCCAGGAATAGTGCATTGAAAGCCCGCAGAAAGTTTTGGAAAAGATCGGTAAATTTGGGAAAATGTCAAAAATGGTCAAAAATGTTTAAAATCAACCCAGGAATAGTGCATTGAAAGCCCGCAGAAAGTTTTGGAAAAGATCGGTAAATTTGGGAAAATGTCAAAAATGGTCGAAAATGTTTAAAATCAACCCAGGAATAGTGCATTGAAAGCCCGCAGAAAGTTTTGGAAAAGATCGGTAAATTTGGGAAAATGTCAAAAATGGTCAAAAATGTTTAAAATCAACCCAGGAATAGTGCATTGAAAGCCCGCAGAAAGTTTTGGAAAAGATCGGTAAATTTGGGAAAATGTCAAAAATGGTCGAAAATGTTTAAAATCAACCCAGGAATAGTGCATTGAAAGCCCGCAGAAAGTTTTGGAAAAGATCGGTAAATTTGGGAAAATGTCAAAAATGGTCGAAAATGTTTAAAATCAACCCAGGAATAGTGCATTGAAAGCCCGCAGAAAGTTTTGGAAAAGATCGGTAAATTTGGGAAAATGTCAAAAATGGTCAAAAATGTTTAAAATCAACCCAGGAATAGTGCATTGAAAGCCCGCAGAAAGTTTTGGAAAAGATCGGTAAATTTGGGAAAATGTCAAAAATGGTCGAAAATGTTTAAAATCAACCCAGGAATAGTGCATTGAAAGCCCGCAGAAAGTTTTGGAAAAGATCGGTAAATTTGGGAAAATGTCAAAAATGGTCAAAAATGTTTAAAATCAACCCAGGAATAGTGCATTGAAAGCCCGCAGAAAGTTTTGGAAAAGATCGGTAAATTTGGGAAAATGTCAAAAATGGTCGAAAATGTTTAAAATCAACCCAGGAATAGTGCATTGAAAGCCCGCAGAAAGTTTTGGAAAAGATCGGTAAATTTGGGAAAATGTCAAAAATGGTCGAAAATGTTTAAAATCAACCCAGGAATAGTGCATTGAAAGCCCGCAGAAAGTTTTGGAAAAGATCGGTAAATTTGGGAAAATGTCAAAAATGGTCGAAAATGTTTAAAATCAACCCAGGAATAGTGCATTGAAAGCCCGCAGAAAGTTTTGGAAAAGATCGGTAAATTTGGGAAAATGTCAAAAATGGTCAAAAATGTTTAAAATCAACCCAGGAATAGTGCATCGAAAGACCGCAGAAATTTTTTCTGGGTCTACCAGCGCTAGAAATTTTTTTTGGGTCTACCAGGGGTAGAATTTTTTTTTTTTTTTTTTTTTAATTTTTAAAACGTTATTTAGCTCTAGGCGGCGTACAGGGCTCCACAGATGGGTTTGGGTTTGGGTTTGGGTTAGAGTTAGGGGTTGGGGTCAACCCAGGCAAAGTGCAGACATGAATATCGGGCACTGGAGGTGATTTTCCTGGGTAAAAGACAGCCATAAACGTCGGCGCGACCAAATACGACGACATACGACCATTCTCAAAAGTGCCCAAAATGCACTAAAATTGGTTTTAAATCAGCACTCATCGATCAAATACAAATATTATATATTTAATACAAATATTTGACCTTTTTAAACATTAAAACCGGGCCCAGGAGGGTGATTTACCCGAAGAAATGACACTTTTGACCCGGCAATTTGACCCTAATTGCAGTAAAAAAAAATGTCCACAGTGTGGCAGAGTTCTGCGGGTTCCATAGCGGCCCAGTGCGTACATTGGAACATGTGGAAAAAGTTGGAAAAATGTTAAAAATGGTCGAAAATGGTTAAAATCAACCCAGAAATAGTGCATTGAAAGCCCGCAGAAAGTTTTGGAAAAGATCGGTAAATTTGGGAAAATGTCAAAAATGGTCGAAAATGTTTAAAATCAACCCAGGAATAGTGCATTGAAAGCCCGCAGAAAGTTTTGGAAAAGATCGGTAAATTTGGGAAAATGTCAAAAATGGTCGAAAATGTTTAAAATCAACCCAGGAATAGTGCATTGAAAGCCCGCAGAAAGTTTTGGAAAAGATCGGTAAATTTGGGAAAATGTCAAAAATGGTCGAAAATGTTTAAAATCAACCCAGGAATAGTGCATTGAAAGCCCGCAGAAAGTTTTGGAAAAGATCGGTAAATTTGGGAAAATGTCAAAAATGGTCAAAAATGTTTAAAATCAACCCAGGAATAGTGCATTGAAAGCCCGCAGAAAGTTTTGGAAAAGATCGGTAAATTTGGGAAAATGTAAAAAATGGTCGAAAATGTTTAAAATCAACCCAGGAATAGTGCATTGAAAGCCCGCAGAAAGTTTTGGAAAAGATCGGTAAATTTGGGAAAATGTCAAAAATGGTCGAAAATGTTTAAAATCAACCCAGGAATAGTGCATTGAAAGCCCGCAGAAAGTTTTGGAAAAGATCGGTAAATTTGGGAAAATGTCAAAAATGGTCGAAAATGTTTAAAATCAACCCAGGAATAGTGCATTGAAAGCCCGCAGAAAGTTTTGGAAAAGATCGGTAAATTTGGGAAAATGTCAAAAATGGTCAAAAATGTTTAAAATCAACCCAGGAATAGTGCATTGAAAGCCCGCAGAAAGTTTTGGAAAAGATCGGTAAATTTGGGAAAATGTAAAAAATGGTCGAAAATGTTTAAAATCAACCCAGGAATAGTGCATTGAAAGCCCGCAGAAAGTTTTGGAAAAGATCGGTAAATTTGGGAAAATGTCAAAAATGGTCGAAAATGTTTAAAATCAACCCAGGAATAGTGCATTGAAAGCCCGCAGAAAGTTTTGGAAAAGATCGGTAAATTTGGGAAAATGTCAAAAATGGTCGAAAATGTTTAAAATTAACCCAGGAATAGTGCATCGAAAGCCCGCAGAAATTTTTTCTGGGTCTACCAGCGCTAGAAATTTTTTTTGGGTCTACCAGGGGTAGAATTTTTTTTTTTTTTTTTTTAATTTTTAAAACGTTATTTAGCTCTAGGCGGCGTACAGGGCTCCACAGATGGGTTTGGGTTTGGGTTAGAGTTAGGGGTTGGGTTGGGGTCAACCCAGGCAAAGTGCAGACATGAATATCGGGCACTGGAGGTGATTTTCCTGGGTAAAAGACAGCCATAAACGTCGGCGCGACCAAATACGACGACATACGACCATTCTCAAAAGTGCCCAAAATGCACTAAAATTGGTTTTAAATCAGCACTCATCGATCAAATACAAATATTATATATTTAATACAAATATTTGACCTTTTTAAACATTAAAACCGGGCCCAGGAGGGTGATTTACCCGAAGAAATGACACTTTTGACCCGGCAATTTGACCCTAATTGCAGTAAAAAAAAATGTCCACAGTGTGGCAGAGTTCTGCGGGTTCCATAGCGGCCCAGTGCGTACATTGGAACATGTGGAAAAAGTTGGAAAAATGTTAAAAATGGTCGAAAATGGTTAAAATCAACCCAGAAATAGTGCATTGAAAGCCCGCAGAAAGTTTTGGAAAAGATCGGTAAATTTGGGAAAATGTCAAAAATGGTCGAAAATGTTTAAAATCAACCCAGGAATAGTGCATTGAAAGCCCGCAGAAAGTTTTGGAAAAGATCGGTAAATTTGGGAAAATGTCAAAAATGGTCGAAAATGTTTAAAATCAACCCAGGAATAGTGCATTGAAAGCCCGCAGAAAGTTTTGGAAAAGATCGGTAAATTTGGGAAAATGTCAAAAATGGTCGAAAATGTTTAAAATCAACCCAGGAATAGTGCATTGAAAGCCCGCAGAAAGTTTTGGAAAAGATCGGTAAATTTGGGAAAATGTCAAAAATGGTCAAAAATGTTTAAAATCAACCCAGGAATAGTGCATTGAAAGCCCGCAGAAAGTTTTGGAAAAGATCGGTAAATTTGGGAAAATGTCAAAAATGGTCGAAAATGTTTAAAATCAACCCAGGAATAGTGCATTGAAAGCCCGCAGAAAGTTTTGGAAAAGATCGGTAAATTTGGGAAAATGTCAAAAATGGTCAAAAATGTTTAAAATCAACCCAGGAATAGTGCATTGAAAGCCCGCAGAAAGTTTTGGAAAAGATCGGTAAATTTGGGAAAATGTCAAAAATGGTCGAAAATGTTTAAAATCAACCCAGGAATAGTGCATTGAAAGCCCGCAGAAAGTTTTGGAAAAGATCGGTAAATTTGGGAAAATGTCAAAAATGGTCGAAAATGTTTAAAATCAACCCAGGAATAGTGCATTGAAAGCCCGCAGAAAGTTTTGGAAAAGATCGGTAAATTTGGGAAAATGTCAAAAATGGTCAAAAATGTTTAAAATCAACCCAGGAATAGTGCATTGAAAGCCCGCAGAAAGTTTTGGAAAAGATCGGTAAATTTGGGAAAATGTCAAAAATGGTCGAAAATGTTTAAAATCAACCCAGGAATAGTGCATTGAAAGCCCGCAGAAAGTTTTGGAAAAGATCGGTAAATTTGGGAAAATGTCAAAAATGGTCAAAAATGTTTAAAATCAACCCAGGAATAGTGCATTGAAAGCCCGCAGAAAGTTTTGGAAAAGATCGGTAAATTTGGGAAAATGTCAAAAATGGTCGAAAATGTTTAAAATCAACCCAGGAATAGTGCATTGAAAGCCCGCAGAAAGTTTTGGAAAAGATCGGTAAATTTGGGAAAATGTCAAAAATGGTCGAAAATGTTTAAAATCAACCCAGGAATAGTGCATTGAAAGCCCGCAGAAAGTTTTGGAAAAGATCGGTAAATTTGGGAAAATGTCAAAAATGGTCGAAAATGTTTAAAATCAACCCAGGAATAGTGCATTGAAAGCCCGCAGAAAGTTTTGGAAAAGATCGGTAAATTTGGGAAAATGTCAAAAATGGTCAAAAATGTTTAAAATCAACCCAGGAATAGTGCATCGAAAGACCGCAGAAATTTTTTCTGGGTCTACCAGCGCTAGAAATTTTTTTTGGGTCTACCAGGGGTAGAATTTTTTTTTTTTTTTTTTTTTAATTTTTAAAACGTTATTTAGCTCTAGGCGGCGTACAGGGCTCCACAGATGGGTTTGGGTTTGGGTTTGGGTTAGAGTTAGGGGTTGGGGTCAACCCAGGCAAAGTGCAGACATGAATATCGGGCACTGGAGGTGATTTTCCTGGGTAAAAGACAGCCATAAACGTCGGCGCGACCAAATACGACGACATACGACCATTCTCAAAAGTGCCCAAAATGCACTAAAATTGGTTTTAAATCAGCACTCATCGATCAAATACAAATATTATATATTTAATACAAATATTTGACCTTTTTAAACATTAAAACCGGGCCCAGGAGGGTGATTTACCCGAAGAAATGACACTTTTGACCCGGCAATTTGACCCTAATTGCAGTAAAAAAAAATGTCCACAGTGTGGCAGAGTTCTGCGGGTTCCATAGCGGCCCAGTGCGTACATTGGAACATGTGGAAAAAGTTGGAAAAATGTTAAAAATGGTCGAAAATGGTTAAAATCAACCCAGAAATAGTGCATTGAAAGCCCGCAGAAAGTTTTGGAAAAGATCGGTAAATTTGGGAAAATGTCAAAAATGGTCGAAAATGTTTAAAATCAACCCAGGAATAGTGCATTGAAAGCCCGCAGAAAGTTTTGGAAAAGATCGGTAAATTTGGGAAAATGTCAAAAATGGTCGAAAATGTTTAAAATCAACCCAGGAATAGTGCATTGAAAGCCCGCAGAAAGTTTTGGAAAAGATCGGTAAATTTGGGAAAATGTCAAAAATGGTCGAAAATGTTTAAAATCAACCCAGGAATAGTGCATTGAAAGCCCGCAGAAAGTTTTGGAAAAGATCGGTAAATTTGGGAAAATGTCAAAAATGGTCAAAAATGTTTAAAATCAACCCAGGAATAGTGCATTGAAAGCCCGCAGAAAGTTTTGGAAAAGATCGGTAAATTTGGGAAAATGTAAAAAATGGTCGAAAATGTTTAAAATCAACCCAGGAATAGTGCATTGAAAGCCCGCAGAAAGTTTTGGAAAAGATCGGTAAATTTGGGAAAATGTCAAAAATGGTCGAAAATGTTTAAAATCAACCCAGGAATAGTGCATTGAAAGCCCGCAGAAAGTTTTGGAAAAGATCGGTAAATTTGGGAAAATGTCAAAAATGGTCAAAAATGTTTAAAATCAACCCAGGAATAGTGCATTGAAAGCCCGCAGAAAGTTTTGGAAAAGATCGGTAAATTTGGGAAAATGTAAAAAATGGTCGAAAATGTTTAAAATCAACCCAGGAATAGTGCATTGAAAGCCCGCAGAAAGTTTTGGAAAAGATCGGTAAATTTGGGAAAATGTCAAAAATGGTCGAAAATGTTTAAAATCAACCCAGGAATAGTGCATTGAAAGCCCGCAGAAAGTTTTGGAAAAGATCGGTAAATTTGGGAAAATGTCAAAAATGGTCGAAAATGTTTAAAATTAACCCAGGAATAGTGCATCGAAAGCCCGCAGAAATTTTTTCTGGGTCTACCAGCGCTAGAAATTTTTTTTGGGTCTACCAGGGGTAGAATTTTTTTTTTTTTTTTTTTAATTTTTAAAACGTTATTTAGCTCTAGGCGGCGTACAGGGCTCCACAGATGGGTTTGGGTTTGGGTTAGAGTTAGGGGTTGGGTTGGGGTCAACCCAGGCAAAGTGCAGACATGAATATCGGGCACTGGAGGTGATTTTCCTGGGTAAAAGACAGCCATAAACGTCGGCGCGACCAAATACGACGACATACGACCATTCTCAAAAGTGCCCAAAATGCACTAAAATTGGTTTTAAATCAGCACTCATCGATCAAATACAAATATTATATATTTAATACAAATATTTGACCTTTTTAAACATTAAAACCGGGCCCAGGAGGGTGATTTACCCGAAGAAATGACACTTTTGACCCGGCAATTTGACCCTAATTGCAGTAAAAAAAAATGTCCACAGTGTGGCAGAGTTCTGCGGGTTCCATAGCGGCCCAGTGCGTACATTGGAACATGTGGAAAAAGTTGGAAAAATGTTAAAAATGGTCGAAAATGGTTAAAATCAACCCAGAAATAGTGCATTGAAAGCCCGCAGAAAGTTTTGGAAAAGATCGGTAAATTTGGGAAAATGTCAAAAATGGTCGAAAATGTTTAAAATCAACCCAGGAATAGTGCATTGAAAGCCCGCAGAAAGTTTTGGAAAAGATCGGTAAATTTGGGAAAATGTCAAAAATGGTCGAAAATGTTTAAAATCAACCCAGGAATAGTGCATTGAAAGCCCGCAGAAAGTTTTGGAAAAGATCGGTAAATTTGGGAAAATGTCAAAAATGGTCGAAAATGTTTAAAATCAACCCAGGAATAGTGCATTGAAAGCCCGCAGAAAGTTTTGGAAAAGATCGGTAAATTTGGGAAAATGTCAAAAATGGTCAAAAATGTTTAAAATCAACCCAGGAATAGTGCATTGAAAGCCCGCAGAAAGTTTTGGAAAAGATCGGTAAATTTGGGAAAATGTCAAAAATGGTCGAAAATGTTTAAAATCAACCCAGGAATAGTGCATTGAAAGCCCGCAGAAAGTTTTGGAAAAGATCGGTAAATTTGGGAAAATGTCAAAAATGGTCAAAAATGTTTAAAATCAACCCAGGAATAGTGCATTGAAAGCCCGCAGAAAGTTTTGGAAAAGATCGGTAAATTTGGGAAAATGTCAAAAATGGTCGAAAATGTTTAAAATCAACCCAGGAATAGTGCATTGAAAGCCCGCAGAAAGTTTTGGAAAAGATCGGTAAATTTGGGAAAATGTCAAAAATGGTCGAAAATGTTTAAAATCAACCCAGGAATAGTGCATTGAAAGCCCGCAGAAAGTTTTGGAAAAGATCGGTAAATTTGGGAAAATGTCAAAAATGGTCAAAAATGTTTAAAATCAACCCAGGAATAGTGCATTGAAAGCCCGCAGAAAGTTTTGGAAAAGATCGGTAAATTTGGGAAAATGTCAAAAATGGTCGAAAATGTTTAAAATCAACCCAGGAATAGTGCATTGAAAGCCCGCAGAAAGTTTTGGAAAAGATCGGTAAATTTGGGAAAATGTCAAAAATGGTCAAAAATGTTTAAAATCAACCCAGGAATAGTGCATTGAAAGCCCGCAGAAAGTTTTGGAAAAGATCGGTAAATTTGGGAAAATGTCAAAAATGGTCGAAAATGTTTAAAATCAACCCAGGAATAGTGCATTGAAAGCCCGCAGAAAGTTTTGGAAAAGATCGGTAAATTTGGGAAAATGTCAAAAATGGTCGAAAATGTTTAAAATCAACCCAGGAATAGTGCATTGAAAGCCCGCAGAAAGTTTTGGAAAAGATCGGTAAATTTGGGAAAATGTCAAAAATGGTCGAAAATGTTTAAAATCAACCCAGGAATAGTGCATTGAAAGCCCGCAGAAAGTTTTGGAAAAGATCGGTAAATTTGGGAAAATGTCAAAAATGGTCAAAAATGTTTAAAATCAACCCAGGAATAGTGCATCGAAAGACCGCAGAAATTTTTTCTGGGTCTACCAGCGCTAGAAATTTTTTTTGGGTCTACCAGGGGTAGAATTTTTTTTTTTTTTTTTTTTAAATTTTTAAAACGTTATTTAGCTCTAGGCGGCGTACAGGGCTCCACAGATGGGTTTGGGTTTGGGTTTGGGTTAGAGTTAGGGGTTGGGGTCAACCCAGGCAAAGTGCAGACATGAATATCGGGCACTGGAGGTGATTTTCCTGGGTAAAAGACAGCCATAAACGTCGGCGCGACCAAATACGACGACATACGACCATTCTCAAAAGTGCCCAAAATGCACTAAAATTGGTTTTAAATCAGCACTCATCGATCAAATACAAATATTATATATTTAATACAAATATTTGACCTTTTTAAACATTAAAACCGGGCCCAGGAGGGTGATTTACCCGAAGAAATGACACTTTTGACCCGGCAATTTGACCCTAATTGCAGTAAAAAAAAATGTCCACAGTGTGGCAGAGTTCTGCGGGTTCCATAGCGGCCCAGTGCGTACATTGGAACATGTGGAAAAAGTTGGAAAAATGTTAAAAATGGTCGAAAATGGTTAAAATCAACCCAGAAATAGTGCATTGAAAGCCCGCAGAAAGTTTTGGAAAAGATCGGTAAATTTGGGAAAATGTCAAAAATGGTCGAAAATGTTTAAAATCAACCCAGGAATAGTGCATTGAAAGCCCGCAGAAAGTTTTGGAAAAGATCGGTAAATTTGGGAAAATGTCAAAAATGGTCGAAAATGTTTAAAATCAACCCAGGAATAGTGCATTGAAAGCCCGCAGAAAGTTTTGGAAAAGATCGGTAAATTTGGGAAAATGTCAAAAATGGTCGAAAATGTTTAAAATCAACCCAGGAATAGTGCATTGAAAGCCCGCAGAAAGTTTTGGAAAAGATCGGTAAATTTGGGAAAATGTCAAAAATGGTCAAAAATGTTTAAAATCAACCCAGGAATAGTGCATTGAAAGCCCGCAGAAAGTTTTGGAAAAGATCGGTAAATTTGGGAAAATGTCAAAAATGGTCGAAAATGTTTAAAATCAACCCAGGAATAGTGCATTGAAAGCCCGCAGAAAGTTTTGGAAAAGATCGGTAAATTTGGGAAAATGTCAAAAATGGTCAAAAATGTTTAAAATCAACCCAGGAATAGTGCATTGAAAGCCCGCAGAAAGTTTTGGAAAAGATCGGTAAATTTGGGAAAATGTCAAAAATGGTCGAAAATGTTTAAAATCAACCCAGGAATAGTGCATTGAAAGCCCGCAGAAAGTTTTGGAAAAGATCGGTAAATTTGGGAAAATGTCAAAAATGGTCGAAAATGTTTAAAATCAACCCAGGAATAGTGCATCGAAAGACCGCAGAAATTTTTTCTGGGTCTACCAGCGCTAGAAATTTTTTTTGGGTCTACCAGGGGTAGAATTTTTTTTTTTTTTTTTTTTTAATTTTTAAAACGTTATTTAGCTCTAGGCGGCGTACAGGGCTCCACAGATGGGTTTGGGTTTGGGTTTGGGTTAGAGTTAGGGGTTGGGGTCAACCCAGGCAAAGTGCAGACATGAATATCGGGCACTGGAGGTGATTTTCCTGGGTAAAAGACAGCCATAAACGTCGGCGCGACCAAATACGACGACATACGACCATTCTCAAAAGTGCCCAAAATGCACTAAAATTGGTTTTAAATCAGCACTCATCGATCAAATACAAATATTATATATTTAATACAAATATTTGACCTTTTTAAACATTAAAACCGGGCCCAGGAGGGTGATTTACCCGAAGAAATGACACTTTTGACCCGGCAATTTGACCCTAATTGCAGTAAAAAAAAATGTCCACAGTGTGGCAGAGTTCTGCGGGTTCCATAGCGGCCCAGTGCGTACATTGGAACATGTGGAAAAAGTTGGAAAAATGTTAAAAATGGTCGAAAATGGTTAAAATCAACCCAGAAATAGTGCATTGAAAGCCCGCAGAAAGTTTTGGAAAAGATCGGTAAATTTGGGAAAATGTCAAAAATGGTCGAAAATGTTTAAAATCAACCCAGGAATAGTGCATTGAAAGCCCGCAGAAAGTTTTGGAAAAGATCGGTAAATTTGGGAAAATGTCAAAAATGGTCGAAAATGTTTAAAATCAACCCAGGAATAGTGCATTGAAAGCCCGCAGAAAGTTTTGGAAAAGATCGGTAAATTTGGGAAAATGTCAAAAATGGTCGAAAATGTTTAAAATCAACCCAGGAATAGTGCATTGAAAGCCCGCAGAAAGTTTTGGAAAAGATCGGTAAATTTGGGAAAATGTCAAAAATGGTCAAAAATGTTTAAAATCAACCCAGGAATAGTGCATTGAAAGCCCGCAGAAAGTTTTGGAAAAGATCGGTAAATTTGGGAAAATGTCAAAAATGGTCGAAAATGTTTAAAATCAACCCAGGAATAGTGCATTGAAAGCCCGCAGAAAGTTTTGGAAAAGATCGGTAAATTTGGGAAAATGTCAAAAATGGTCAAAAATGTTTAAAATCAACCCAGGAATAGTGCATTGAAAGCCCGCAGAAAGTTTTGGAAAAGATCGGTAAATTTGGGAAAATGTCAAAAATGGTCGAAAATGTTTAAAATCAACCCAGGAATAGTGCATTGAAAGCCCGCAGAAAGTTTTGGAAAAGATCGGTAAATTTGGGAAAATGTCAAAAATGGTCGAAAATGTTTAAAATTAACCCAGGAATAGTGCATCGAAAGACCGCAGAAATTTTTTCTGGGTCTACCAGCGCTAGAAATTTTTTTTGGGTCTACCAGGGGTAGAATTTTTTTTTTTTTTTTTTTTTAATTTTTAAAACGTTATTTAGCTCTAGGCGGCGTACAGGGCTCCACAGATGGGTTTGGGTTTGGGTTTGGGTTAGAGTTAGGGGTTGGGGTCAACCCAGGCAAAGTGCAGACATGAATATCGGGCACTGGAGGTGATTTTCCTGGGTAAAAGACAGCCATAAACGTCGGCGCGACCAAATACGACGACATACGACCATTCTCAAAAGTGCCCAAAATGCACTAAAATTGGTTTTAAATCAGCACTCATCGATCAAATACAAATATTATATATTTAATACAAATATTTGACCTTTTTAAACATTAAAACCGGGCCCAGGAGGGTGATTTACCCGAAGAAATGACACTTTTGACCCGGCAATTTGACCCTAATTGCAGTAAAAAAAAATGTCCACAGTGTGGCAGAGTTCTGCGGGTTCAATAGCGGCCCAGTGCGTACATTGGAACATGTGGAAAAAGTTGGAAAAATGTTAAAAATGGTCGAAAATGGTTAAAATCAACCCAGAAATAGTGCATTGAAAGCCCGCAGAAAGTTTTGGAAAAGATCGGTAAATTTGGGAAAATGTCAAAAATGGTCGAAAATGTTTAAAATCAACCCAGGAATAGTGCATTGAAAGCCCGCAGAAAGTTTTGGAAAAGATCGGTAAATTTGGGAAAATGTCAAAAATGGTCAAAAATGTTTAAAATCAACCCAGGAATAGTGCATTGAAAGCCCGCAGAAAGTTTTGGAAAAGATCGGTAAATTTGGGAAAATGTCAAAAATGGTCGAAAATGTTTAAAATCAACCCAGGAATAGTGCATTGAAAGCCCGCAGAAAGTTTTGGAAAAGATCGGTAAATTTGGGAAAATGTCAAAAATGGTCGAAAATGTTTAAAATCAACCCAGGAATAGTGCATTGAAAGCCCGCAGAAAGTTTTGGAAAAGATCGGTAAATTTGGGAAAATGTCAAAAATGGTCAAAAATGTTTAAAATCAACCCAGGAATAGTGCATTGAAAGCCCGCAGAAAGTTTTGGAAAAGATCGGTAAATTTGGGAAAATGTCAAAAATGGTCGAAAATGTTTAAAATCAACCCAGGAATAGTGCATTGAAAGCCCGCAGAAAGTTTTGGAAAAGATCGGTAAATTTGGGAAAATGTCAAAAATGGTCGAAAATGTTTAAAATTAACCCAGGAATAGTGCATCGAAAGACCGCAGAAATTTTTTCTGGGTCTACCAGCGCTAGAAATTTTTTTTGGGTCTACCAGGGGTAGAATTTTTTTTTTTTTTTTTTTAATTTTTAAAACGTTATTTAGCTCTAGGCGGCATACAGGGCTCCACAGATGGGTTTGGGTTTGGGTTTGGGTTAGAGTTAGGGGTTGGGTTGGGGTCAACCCAGGCAAAGTGCAGACATGAATATCGGGCACTGGAGGTGATTTTCCTGGGTAAAAGACAGCCATAAACGTCGGCGCGACCAAATACGACGACATACGACCATTCTCAAAAGTGCCCAAAATGCACTAAAATTGGTTTTAAATCAGCACTCATCGATCAAATACAAATATTATATATTTAATACAAATATTTGACCTTTTTAAACATTAAAACCGGGCCCAGGAGGGTGATTTACCCGAAGAAATGACACTTTTGACCCGGCAATTTGACCCTAATTGCAGTAAAAAAAAATGTCCACAGTGTGGCAGAGTTCTGCGGGTTCCATAGCGGCCCAGTGCGTACATTGGAACATGTGGAAAAAGTTGGAAAAATGTTAAAAATGGTCGAAAATGGTTAAAATCAACCCAGAAATAGTGCATTGAAAGCCCGCAGAAAGTTTTGGAAAAGATCGGTAAATTTGGGAAAATGTCAAAAATGGTCGAAAATGTTTAAAATCAACCCAGGAATAGTGCATTGAAAGCCCGCAGAAAGTTTTGGAAAAGATCGGTAAATTTGGGAAAATGTCAAAAATGGTCGAAAATGTTTAAAATCAACCCAGGAATAGTGCATTGAAAGCCCGCAGAAAGTTTTGGAAAAGATCGGTAAATTTGGGAAAATGTCAAAAATGGTCAAAAATGTTTAAAATCAACCCAGGAATAGTGCATTGAAAGCCCGCAGAAAGTTTTGGAAAAGATCGGTAAATTTGGGAAAATGTCAAAAATGGTCGAAAATGTTTAAAATCAACCCAGGAATAGTGCATTGAAAGCCCGCAGAAAGTTTTGGAAAAGATCGGTAAATTTGGGAAAATGTCAAAAATGGTCAAAAATGTTTAAAATCAACCCAGGAATAGTGCATTGAAAGCCCGCAGAAAATTTTGGAAAAGATCGGTAAATTTGGGAAAATGTCAAAAATGGTCGAAAATGTTTAAAATCAACCCAGGAATAGTGCACCGAAAGCCCGCAGAAAGTTTTGGAAAAGATCGGTAAATTTAAATTTAAGCGTTTTTTTTCTAAGTGTGGAGGGACTTAGAAAAAATCCGCTTAAATTTAAGCGTTTTTTTTCTAAGTGTGGAGGGACTTAGAAAAAATCCGCTTAAATTTAAGCGTTTTTTTTCTAAGTGTGGAGGGACTTAGAAAAAATCCGCTTAAATTTAAGCGTTTTTTTTTCTAAGTGTGGAGGGACTTAGAAAAAATCCGCTTAAATTTAAGCGTTTTTTTTCTAAGTGTGGAGGGACTTAGAAAAAATCCGCTTAAATTTAAGCGTTTTTTTTCTAAGTGTGGAGGGACTTAGAAAAAATCCGCTTAAATTTAAGCGTTTTTTTTCTAAGTGTGGAGGGACTTAGAAAAAATCCGCTTAAATTTAAGCGTTTTTTTTTCTAAGTGTGGAGGGACTTAGAAAAATTTCTGGAGCTCAGAAATTCAGCGGGGCATCAGCCGACCCAATCCGCTCACGGTGCACTATTCTCGGATCGACTCGGGGCGAACCCCCGCCGATTTTAAAAGTGCTGAAACTCGAAAAATATACGGAGCTCGACGATGAAACCTGGTATCTGTCGATAATAGTGCATCGAAAGCCCGCAGAAAGTTTTGGAAAAAGATCGGTAAATTTGGGAAAATGTCAAAAATGGTCGAAAATGTTTAAAATCAACCCAGGAATAGTGCACCGAAAGCCCGCAGAAAGTTTTGGAAAAGATCGGTAAATTTGGGAAAATGTCAAAAATGGTCGAAAATGTTTAAAATCAACCCAGGAATAGTGCATTGAAAGCCCGCAGAAAGTTTTGGAAAAGATCGGTAAATTTGGGAAAATGTCAAAAATGGTCAAAAATGTTTAAAATCAACCCAGGAATAGTGCATTGAAAGCCCGCAGAAAGTTTTGGAAAAGATCGGTAAATTTGGGAAAATGTCAAAAATGGTCGAAAATGTTTAAAATCAACCCAGGAATAGTGCATTGAAAGCCCGCAGAAAGTTTTGGAAAAGATCGGTAAATTTGGGAAAATGTCAAAAATGGTCGAAAATGTTTAAAATTAACCCAGGAATAGTGCATCGAAAGACCGCAGAAATTTTTTCTGGGTCTACCAGCGCTAGAAATTTTTTTTGGGTCTACCAGGGGTAGAATTTTTTTTTTTTTTTTTTTAATTTTTAAAACGTTATTTAGCTCTAGGCGGCATACAGGGCTCCACAGATGGGTTTGGGTTTGGGTTTGGGTTAGAGTTAGGGGTTGGGTTGGGGTCAACCCAGGCAAAGTGCAGACATGAATATCGGGCACTGGAGGTGATTTTCCTGGGTAAAAGACAGCCATAAACGTCGGCGCGACCAAATACGACGACATACGACCATTCTCAAAAGTGCCCAAAATGCACTAAAATTGGTTTTAAATCAGCACTCATCGATCAAATACAAATATTATATATTTAATACAAATATTTGACCTTTTTAAACATTAAAACCGGGCCCAGGAGGGTGATTTACCCGAAGAAATGACACTTTTGACCCGGCAATTTGACCCTAATTGCAGTAAAAAAAAATGTCCACAGTGTGGCAGAGTTCTGCGGGTTCCATAGCGGCCCAGTGCGTACATTGGAACATGTGGAAAAAGTTGGAAAAATGTTAAAAATGGTCGAAAATGGTTAAAATCAACCCAGAAATAGTGCATTGAAAGCCCGCAGAAAGTTTTGGAAAAGATCGGTAAATTTGGGAAAATGTCAAAAATGGTCGAAAATGTTTAAAATCAACCCAGGAATAGTGCATTGAAAGCCCGCAGAAAGTTTTGGAAAAGATCGGTAAATTTGGGAAAATGTCAAAAATGGTCGAAAATGTTTAAAATCAACCCAGGAATAGTGCATTGAAAGCCCGCAGAAAGTTTTGGAAAAGATCGGTAAATTTGGGAAAATGTCAAAAATGGTCAAAAATGTTTAAAATCAACCCAGGAATAGTGCATTGAAAGCCCGCAGAAAGTTTTGGAAAAGATCGGTAAATTTGGGAAAATGTCAAAAATGGTCGAAAATGTTTAAAATCAACCCAGGAATAGTGCATTGAAAGCCCGCAGAAAGTTTTGGAAAAGATCGGTAAATTTGGGAAAATGTCAAAAATGGTCAAAAATGTTTAAAATCAACCCAGGAATAGTGCATTGAAAGCCCGCAGAAAATTTTGGAAAAGATCGGTAAATTTGGGAAAATGTCAAAAATGGTCGAAAATGTTTAAAATCAACCCAGGAATAGTGCACCGAAAGCCCGCAGAAAGTTTTGGAAAAGATCGGTAAATTTAAATTTAAGCGTTTTTTTTCTAAGTGTGGAGGGACTTAGAAAAAATCCGCTTAAATTTAAGCGTTTTTTTTCTAAGTGTGGAGGGACTTAGAAAAAATCCGCTTAAATTTAAGCGTTTTTTTTCTAAGTGTGGAGGGACTTAGAAAAAATCCGCTTAAATTTAAGCGTTTTTTTTCTAAGTGTGGAGGGACTTAGAAAAAATCCGCTTAAATTTAAGCGTTTTTTTTCTAAGTGTGGAGGGACTTAGAAAAATTTCTGGAGCTCAGAAATTCAGCGGGGCATCAGCCGACCCAATCCGCTCACGGTGCACTATTCTCGGATCGACTCGGGGCGAACCCCCGCCGATTTTAAAAGTGCTGAAACTCGAAAAATATACGGAGCTCGACGATGAAACCTGGTATCTGTCGATAATAGTGCATCGAAAGCCCGCAGAAAGTTTTGGAAAAAGATCGGTAAATTTGGGAAAATGTCAAAAATGGTCGAAAATGTTTAAAATCAACCCAGGAATAGTGCACCGAAAGCCCGCAGAAAGTTTTGGAAAAGATCGGTAAATTTGGGAAAATGTCAAAAATGGTCGAAAATGTTTAAAATCAACCCAGGAATAGTGCATTGAAAGCCCGCAGAAAGTTTTGGAAAAGATCGGTAAATTTGGGAAAATGTCAAAAATGGTCAAAAATGTTTAAAATCAACCCAGGAATAGTGCATTGAAAGCCCGCAGAAAGTTTTGGAAAAGATCGGTAAATTTGGGAAAATGTCAAAAATGGTCGAAAATGTTTAAAATCAACCCAGGAATAGTGCATTGAAAGCCCGCAGAAAGTTTTGGAAAAGATCGGTAAATTTGGGAAAATGTCAAAAATGGTCAAAAATGTTTAAAATCAACCCAGGAATAGTGCATTGAAAGCCCGCAGAAAGTTTTGGAAAAGATCGGTAAATTTGGGAAAATGTCAAAAATGGTCGAAAATGTTTAAAATCAACCCAGGAATAGTGCACCGAAAGCCCGCAGAAAGTTTTGGAAAAGATCGGTAAATTTGGGAAAATGTCAAAAATGGTCGAAAATGTTTAAAATCAACCCAGGAATAGTGCATTGAAAGCCCGCAGAAAGTTTTGGAAAAGATCGGTAAATTTGGGAAAATGTCAAAAATGGTCGAAAATGTTTAAAATCAACCCAGGAATAGTGCATTGAAAGCCCGCAGAAAGTTTTGGAAAAGATCGGTAAATTTGGGAAAATGTCAAAAATGGTCGAAAATGTTTAAAATCAACCCAGGAATAGTGCATTGAAAGCCCGCAGAAAGTTTTGGAAAAGATCGGTAAATTTGGGAAAATGTCAAAAATGGTCAAAAATGTTTAAAATCAACCCAGGAATAGTGCATTGAAAGCCCGCAGAAAGTTTTGGAAAAGATCGGTATATTTGGGAAAATGTCAAAAATGGTCGAAAATGTTTAAAATCAACCCAGGAATAGTGCATTGAAAGCCCGCAGAAAGTTTTGGAAAAGATCGGTAAATTTGGGAAAATGTCAAAAATGGTCAAAAATGTTTAAAATCAACCCAGGAATAGTGCATTGAAAGCCCGCAGAAAGTTTTGGAAAAGATCGGTAAATTTGGGAAAATGTCAAAAATGGTCAAAAATGTTTAAAATCAACCCAGGAATAGTGCATTGAAAGCCCGCAGAAAGTTTTGGAAAAGATCGGTAAATTTGGGAAAATGTCAAAAATGGTCGAAAATGTTTAAAATCAACCCAGGAATAGTGCACCGAAAGCCCGCAGAAAGTTTTGGAAAAGATCGGTAAATTTAAATTTAAGCGTTTTTTTTCTAAGTGTGGAGGGACTTAGAAAAAATCCGCTTAAATTTAAGCGTTTTTTTTCTAAGTGTGGAGGGACTTAGAAAAAATCCGCTTAAATTTAAGCGTTTTTTTTCTAAGTGTGGAGGGACTTAGAAAAAATCCGCTTAAATTTAAGCGTTTTTTTTCTAAGTGTGGAGGGACTTAGAAAAAATCCGCTTAAATTTAAGCTTTTTTTTTCTAAGTGTGGAGGGACTTAGAAAAAATCCGCTTAAATTTAAGCGTTTTTTTTCTAAGTGTGGAGGGACTTAGAAAAAATCCGCTTAAATTTAAGCGTTTTTTTTCTAAGTGTGGAGGGACTTAGAAAAATTTCTGGAGCTCAGAAATTCAGCGGGGCATCAGCCGACCCAATCCGCTCACGGTGCACTATTCTCGGATCGACTCGGGGCGAACCCCCGCCGATTTTAAAAGTGCTGAAACTCGAAAAATATACGGAGCTCGACGATGAAACCTGGTATCTGTCGATAATAGTGCATCGAAAGCCCGCAGAAAGTTTTGGAAAAAGATCGGTAAATTTGGGAAAATGTCAAAAATGGTCGAAAATGTTTAAAATCAACCCAGGAATAGTGCACCGAAAGCCCGCAGAAAGTTTTGGAAAAGATCGGTAAATTTGGGAAAATGTCAAAAATGGTCGAAAATGTTTAAAATCAACCCAGGAATAGTGCATTGAAAGCCCGCAGAAAGTTTTGGAAAAGATCGGTAAATTTGGGAAAATGTCAAAAATGGTCAAAAATGTTTAAAATCAACCCAGGAATAGTGCATTGAAAGCCCGCAGAAAGTTTTGGAAAAGATCGGTAAATTTGGGAAAATGTCAAAAATGGTCGAAAATGTTTAAAATCAACCCAGGAATAGTGCATTGAAAGCCCGCAGAAAGTTTTGGAAAAGATCGGTAAATTTGGGAAAATGTCAAAAATGGTCGAAAATGTTTAAAATTAACCCAGGAATAGTGCATCGAAAGACCGCAGAAATTTTTTCTGGGTCTACCAGCGCTAGAAATTTTTTTTGGGTCTACCAGGGGTAGAATTTTTTTTTTTTTTTTTTTAATTTTTAAAACGTTATTTAGCTCTAGGCGGCGTACAGGGCTCCACAGATGGGTTTGGGTTTGGGTTTGGGTTAGAGTTAGGGGTTGGGTTGGGGTCAACCCAGGCAAAGTGCAGACATGAATATCGGGCACTGGAGGTGATTTTCCTGGGTAAAAGACAGCCATAAACGTCGGCGCGACCAAATACGACGACATACGACCATTCTCAAAAGTGCCCAAAATGCACTAAAATTGGTTTTAAATCAGCACTCATCGATCAAATACAAATATTATATATTTAATACAAATATTTGACCTTTTTAAACATTAAAACCGGGCCCAGGAGGGTGATTTACCCGAAGAAATGACACTTTTGACCCGGCAATTTGACCCTAATTGCAGTAAAAAAAAATGTCCACAGTGTGGCAGAGTTCTGCGGGTTCCATAGCGGCCCAGTGCGTACATTGGAACATGTGGAAAAAGTTGGAAAAATGTTAAACATGGTCGAAAATGGTTAAAATCAACCCAGAAATAGTGCATTGAAAGCCCGCAGAAAGTTTTGGAAAAGATCGGTAAATTTGGGAAAATGTCAAAAATGGTCGAAAATGTTTAAAATCAACCCAGGAATAGTGCATTGAAAGCCCGCAGAAAGTTTTGGAAAAGATCGGTAAATTTGGGAAAATGTCAAAAATGGTCAAAAATGTTTAAAATCAACCCAGGAATAGTGCATTGAAAGCCCGCAGAAAGTTTTGGAAAAGATCGGTAAATTTGGGAAAATGTCAAAAATGGTCGAAAATGTTTAAAATCAACCCAGGAATAGTGCATTGAAAGCCCGCAGAAAGTTTTGGAAAAGATCGGTAAATTTGGGAAAATGTCAAAAATGGTCAAAAATGTTTAAAATCAACCCAGGAATAGTGCATTGAAAGCCCGCAGAAAGTTTTGGAAAAGATCGGTAAATTTGGGAAAATGTCAAAAATGGTCGAAAATGTTTAAAATCAACCCAGGAATAGTGCACCGAAAGCCCGCAGAAAGTTTTGGAAAAGATCGGTAAATTTAAATGTAAGCGTTTTTTTTCTAAGTGTGGAGGGACTTAGAAAAAATCCGCTTAAATTTAAGCGTTTTTTTTCTAAGTGTGGAGGGACTTAGAAAAAATCTGCTTAAATTTAAGCGTTTTTTTTCTAAGTGTGGAGGGACTTAGAAAAAATCCGCTTAAATTTAAGCGTTTTTTTTCTAAGTGTGGAGGGACTTAGAAAAAATCCGCTTAAATTTAAGCGTTTTTTTTCTAAGTGTGGAGGGACTTAGAAAAAATCCGCTTAAATTTAAGCGTTTTTTTTCTAAGTGTGGAGGGACTTAGAAAAATTTCTGGAGCTCAGAAATTCAGCGGGGCATCAGCCGACCCAATCCGCTCACGGTGCACTATTCTCGGATCGACTCGGGGCGAACCCCCGCCGATTTTAAAAGTGCTGAAACTCGAAAAATATACGGAGCTCGACGATGAAACCTGGTATCTGTCGATAATAGTGCATCGAAAGCCCGCAGAAAGTTTTGGAAAAAGATAGGTAAATTTGGGAAAATGTCAAAAATGGTCGAAAATGTTTAAAATCAACCCAGGAATAGTGCACCGAAAGCCCGCAGAAAGTTTTGGAAAAGATCGGTAAATTTGGGAAAATGTCAAAAATGGTCGAAAATGTTTAAAATCAACCCAGGAATAGTGCACCGAAAGCCCGCAGAAAGTTTTGGAAAAGATCGGTAAATTTAAATTTAAGCGTTTTTTTTCTAAGTGTGGAGGGACTTAGAAAAAATCCGCTTAAATTTAAGCGTTTTTTTTCTAAGTGTGGAGGGACTTAGAAAAAATCCGCTTAAATTTAAGCGTTTTTTTTCTAAGTGTGGAGGGACTTAGAAAAATTTCTGGAGCTCAGAAATTCAGCGGGGCATCAGCCGACCCAATCCGCTCACGGTGCACTATTCTCGGATCGACTCGGGGCGAACCCCCGCCGATTTTAAAAGTGCTAAAACTCGAAAAATATACGGAGCTCGACGATGAAACTTGGTATCTGTCGATAATAGTGCATCGAAACACCGCAGAAAGTTTTGGAAAAAGATCGGTAAATTTGGGAAAATGTCAAAAATGGTCGAAAATGTTTAAAATCAACCCAGGAATAGTGCACCGAAAGCCCGCAGAAAGTTTTGGAAAAGATCGGTAAATTTAAATTTAAGCGTTTTTTTTCTAAGTGTGGAGGGACTTAGAAAAAATCCGCTTAAATTTAAGCGTTTTTTTTCTAAGTGTGGAGGGACTTAGAAAAAATCCGCTTAAATTTAAGCGTTTTTTTTCTAAGTGTGGAGGGACTTAGAAAAAATCCGCTTAAATTTAAGCGTTTTTTTTCTAAGTGTGGAGGGACTTAGAAAAAATCTGCTTAAATTTAAGCGTTTTTTTTCTAAGTGTGGAGGGACTTAGAAAAAATCCGCTTAAATTTAAGTGTTTTTTTTCTAAGTGTGGAGGGACTTAGAAAAAATTCTGGAGCTCAGAAATTCAGCGGGGCATCAGCCGACCCAATCCGCTCACGGTGCACTATTCTCGGATCGACTCGGGGCGAACCCCCGCCGATTTTAAAAGTGCTGAAACTCGAAAAATATACGGAGCTCGACGATGAAACCTGGTATCTGTCGATAATAGTGCATCGAAAGCCCGCAGAAAGTTTTGGAAAAAGATCGGTAAATTTGGGAAAATGTCAAAAATGGTCGAAAATGTTTAAAATCAACCCAGGAATAGTGCACCGAAAGCCCGCAGAAAGTTTTGGAAAAGATCGGTAAATTTGGGAAAATGTCAAAAATGGTCGAAAATGTTTAAAATCAACCCAGGAATAGTGCATTGAAAGCCCGCAGAAAGTTTTGGAAAAGATCGGTAAATTTGGGAAAATGTCAAAAATGGTCAAAAATGTTTAAAATCAACCCAGGAATAGTGCATTGAAAGCCCGCAGAAAGTTTTGGAAAAGATCGGTAAATTTGGGAAAATGTCAAAAATGGTCGAAAATGTTTAAAATCAACCCAGGAATAGTGCATTGAAAGCCCGCAGAAAGTTTTGGAAAAGATCGGTAAATTTGGGAAAATGTCAAAAATGGTCGAAAATGTTTAAAATCAACCCAGGAATAGTGCATTGAAAGCCCGCAGAAAGTTTTGGAAAAGATCGGTAAATTTGGGAAAATGTCAAAAATGGTCGAAAATGTTTAAAATTAACCCAGGAATAGTGCATCGAAAGACCGCAGAAATTTTTTCTGGGTCTACCAGCGCTAGAAATTTTTTTTGGGTCTACCAGGGGTAGAATTTTTTTTTTTTTTTTTTTAATTTTTAAAACGTTATTTAGCTCTAGGCGGCATACAGGGCTCCACAGATGGGTTTGGGTTTGGGTTTGGGTTAGAGTTAGGGGTTGGGTTGGGGTCAACCCAGGCAAAGTGCAGACATGAATATCGGGCACTGGAGGTGATTTTCCTGGGTAAAAGACAGCCATAAACGTCGGCGCGACCAAATACGACGACATACGACCATTCTCAAAAGTGCCCAAAATGCACTAAAATTGGTTTTAAATCAGCACTCATCGATCAAATACAAATATTATATATTTAATACAAATATTTGACCTTTTTAAACATTAAAACCGGGCCCAGGAGGGTGATTTACCCGAAGAAATGACACTTTTGACCCGGCAATTTGACCCTAATTGCAGTAAAAAAAAATGTCCACAGTGTGGCAGAGTTCTGCGGGTTCCATAGCGGCCCAGTGCGTACATTGGAACATGTGGAAAAAGTTGGAAAAATGTTAAAAATGGTCGAAAATGGTTAAAATCAACCCAGAAATAGTGCATTGAAAGCCCGCAGAAAGTTTTGGAAAAGATCGGTAAATTTGGGAAAATGTCAAAAATGGTCGAAAATGTTTAAAATCAACCCAGGAATAGTGCATTGAAAGCCCGCAGAAAGTTTTGGAAAAGATCGGTAAATTTGGGAAAATGTCAAAAATGGTCGAAAATGTTTAAAATCAACCCAGGAATAGTGCATTGAAAGCCCGCAGAAAGTTTTGGAAAAGATCGGTAAATTTGGGAAAATGTCAAAAATGGTCAAAAATGTTTAAAATCAACCCAGGAATAGTGCATTGAAAGCCCGCAGAAAGTTTTGGAAAAGATCGGTAAATTTGGGAAAATGTCAAAAATGGTCGAAAATGTTTAAAATCAACCCAGGAATAGTGCATTGAAAGCCCGCAGAAAGTTTTGGAAAAGATCGGTAAATTTGGGAAAATGTCAAAAATGGTCAAAAATGTTTAAAATCAACCCAGGAATAGTGCATTGAAAGCCCGCAGAAAATTTTGGAAAAGATCGGTAAATTTGGGAAAATGTCAAAAATGGTCGAAAATGTTTAAAATCAACCCAGGAATAGTGCACCGAAAGCCCGCAGAAAGTTTTGGAAAAGATCGGTAAATTTAAATTTAAGCGTTTTTTTTCTAAGTGTGGAGGGACTTAGAAAAAATCCGCTTAAATTTAAGCGTTTTTTTTCTAAGTGTGGAGGGACTTAGAAAAAATCCGCTTAAATTTAAGCGTTTTTTTTCTAAGTGTGGAGGGACTTAGAAAAAATCCGCTTAAATTTAAGCGTTTTTTTTCTAAGTGTGGAGGGACTTAGAAAAAATCCGCTTAAATTTAAGCGTTTTTTTTCTAAGTGTGGAGGGACTTAGAAAAAATCCGCTTAAATTTAAGCGTTTTTTTTCTAAGTGTGGAGGGACTTAGAAAAAATCCGCTTAAATTTAAGCGTTTTTTTTCTAAGTGTGGAGGGACTTAGAAAAATTTCTGGAGCTCAGAAATTCAGCGGGGCATCAGCCGACCCAATCCGCTCACGGTGCACTATTCTCGGATCGACTCGGGGCGAACCCCCGCCGATTTTAAAAGTGCTGAAACTCGAAAAATATACGGAGCTCGACGATGAAACCTGGTATCTGTCGATAATAGTGCATCGAAAGCCCGCAGAAAGTTTTGGAAAAAGATCGGTAAATTTGGGAAAATGTCAAAAATGGTCGAAAATGTTTAAAATCAACCCAGGAATAGTGCACCGAAAGCCCGCAGAAAGTTTTGGAAAAGATCGGTAAATTTGGGAAAATGTCAAAAATGGTCGAAAATGTTTAAAATCAACCCAGGAATAGTGCATTGAAAGCCCGCAGAAAGTTTTGGAAAAGATCGGTAAATTTGGGAAAATGTCAAAAATGGTCAAAAATGTTTAAAATCAACCCAGGAATAGTGCATTGAAAGCCCGCAGAAAGTTTTGGAAAAGATCGGTAAATTTGGGAAAATGTCAAAAATGGTCGAAAATGTTTAAAATCAACCCAGGAATAGTGCATTGAAAGCCCGCAGAAAGTTTTGGAAAAGATCGGTAAATTTGGGAAAATGTCAAAAATGGTCAAAAATGTTTAAAATCAACCCAGGAATAGTGCATTGAAAGCCCGCAGAAAGTTTTGGAAAAGATCGGTAAATTTGGGAAAATGTCAAAAATGGTCGAAAATGTTTAAAATCAACCCAGGAATAGTGCACCGAAAGCCCGCAGAAAGTTTTGGAAAAGATCGGTAAATTTGGGAAAATGTCAAAAATGGTCGAAAATGTTTAAAATCAACCCAGGAATAGTGCATTGAAAGCCCGCAGAAAGTTTTGGAAAAGATCGGTAAATTTGGGAAAATGTCAAAAATGGTCGAAAATGTTTAAAATCAACCCAGGAATAGTGCATTGAAAGCCCGCAGAAAGTTTTGGAAAAGATCGGTAAATTTGGGAAAATGTCAAAAATGGTCGAAAATGTTTAAAATCAACCCAGGAATAGTGCATTGAAAGCCCGCAGAAAGTTTTGGAAAAGATCGGTAAATTTGGGAAAATGTCAAAAATGGTCAAAAATGTTTAAAATCAACCCAGGAATAGTGCATTGAAAGCCCGCAGAAAGTTTTGGAAAAGATCGGTATATTTGGGAAAATGTCAAAAATGGTCGAAAATGTTTAAAATCAACCCAGGAATAGTGCATTGAAAGCCCGCAGAAAGTTTTGGAAAAGATCGGTAAATTTGGGAAAATGTCAAAAATGGTCAAAAATGTTTAAAATCAACCCAGGAATAGTGCATTGAAAGCCCGCAGAAAGTTTTGGAAAAGATCGGTAAATTTGGGAAAATGTCAAAAATGGTCAAAAATGTTTAAAATCAACCCAGGAATAGTGCATTGAAAGCCCGCAGAAAGTTTTGGAAAAGATCGGTAAATTTGGGAAAATGTCAAAAATGGTCGAAAATGTTTAAAATCAACCCAGGAATAGTGCATTGAAAGCCCGCAGAAAGTTTTGGAAAAGATCGGTAAATTTGGGAAAATGTCAAAAATGGTCGAAAATGTTTAAAATTAACCCAGGAATAGTGCATCGAAAGACCGCAGAAATTTTTTCTGGGTCTACCAGCGCTAGAAATTTTTTCTGGGTCTACCAGGGGTAGAAATTTTTTTTGGGTCTACCAGGGGTAGAATTTTTTTTTTTTTTTTTTTAATTTTTAAAACGTTATTTAGCTCTAGGCGGCGTACAGGGCTCCACAGATGGGTTTGGGTTTGGGTTTGGGTTAGAGTTAGGGGTTGGGTTGGGGTCAACCCAGGCAAAGTGCAGACATGAATATCGGGCACTGGAGGTGATTTTCCTGGGTAAAAGACAGCCATAAACGTCGGCGCGACCAAATACGACGACATACGACCATTCTCAAAAGTGCCCAAAATTGCACTAAAATTGGTTTTAAATCAGCACTCATCGATCAAATACAAATATTATATATTTAATACAAATATTTGACCTTTTTAAACATTAAAACCGGGCCCAGGAGGGTGATTTACCCGAAGAAATGACACTTTTGACCCGGCAATTTGACCCTAATTGCAGTAAAAAAAAATGTCCACAGTGTGGCAGAGTTCTGCGGGTTCCATAGCGGCCCAGTGCGTACATTGGAACATGTGGAAAAAGTTGGAAAAATGTTAAACATGGTCGAAAATGGTTAAAATCAACCCAGAAATAGTGCATTGAAAGCCCGCAGAAAGTTTTGGAAAAGATCGGTAAATTTGGGAAAATGTCAAAAATGGTCGAAAATGTTTAAAATCAACCCAGGAATAGTGCATTGAAAGCCCGCAGAAAGTTTTGGAAAAGATCGGTAAATTTGGGAAAATGTCAAAAATGGTCAAAAATGTTTAAAATCAACCCAGGAATAGTGCATTGAAAGCCCGCAGAAAGTTTTGGAAAAGATCGGTAAATTTGGGAAAATGTCAAAAATGGTCGAAAATGTTTAAAATCAACCCAGGAATAGTGCATTGAAAGCCCGCAGAAAGTTTTGGAAAAGATCGGTAAATTTGGGAAAATGTCAAAAATGGTCAAAAATGTTTAAAATCAACCCAGGAATAGTGCATTGAAAGCCCGCAGAAAGTTTTGGAAAAGATCGGTAAATTTGGGAAAATGTCAAAAATGGTCGAAAATGTTTAAAATCAACCCAGGAATAGTGCACCGAAAGCCCGCAGAAAGTTTTGGAAAAGATCGGTAAATTTAAATTTAAGCGTTTTTTTTCAAAAGTGTGGAGGGACTTAGAAAAAATCCGCTTAAATTTAAGCGTTTTTTTTCTAAGTGTGGAGGGACTTAGAAAAAATCCGCTTAAATTTAAGCGTTTTTTTTTCTAAGTGTGGAGGGACTTAGAAAAAATCCGCTTAAATTTAAGCGTTTTTTTTCTAAGTGTGGAGGGACTTAGAAAAAATCCGCTTAAATTTAAGCTTTTTTTTTCTAAGTGTGGAGGGACTTAGAAAAAATCCGCTTAAATTTAAGCGTTTTTTTTCTAAGTGTGGAGGGACTTAGAAAAAATCCGCTTAAATTTAAGCGTTTTTTTTCTAAGTGTGGAGGGACTTAGAAAAATTTCTGGAGCTCAGAAATTCAGCGGGGCATCAGCCGACCCAATCCGCTCACGGTGCACTATTCTCGGATCGACTCGGGGCGAACCCCCGCCGATTTTAAAAGTGCTGAAACTCGAAAAATATACGGAGCTCGACGATGAAACCTGGTATCTGTCGATAATAGTGCATCGAAAGCCCGCAGAAAGTTTTGGAAAAAGATCGGTAAATTTGGGAAAATGTCAAAAATGGTCGAAAATGTTTAAAATCAACCCAGGAATAGTGCACCGAAAGCCCGCAGAAAGTTTTGGAAAAGATCGGTAAATTTGGGAAAATGTCAAAAATGGTCGAAAATGTTTAAAATCAACCCAGGAATAGTGCATTGAAAGCCCGCAGAAAGTTTTGGAAAAGATCGGTAAATTTGGGAAAATGTCAAAAATGGTCGAAAATGTTTAAAATTAACCCAGGAATAGTGCATCGAAAGACCGCAGAAATTTTTTCTGGGTCTACCAGCGCTAGAAATTTTTTTTGGGTCTACCAGGGGTAGAATTTTTTTTTTTTTTTTTTTAATTTTTAAAACGTTATTTAGCTCTAGGCGGCGTACAGGGCTCCACAGATGGGTTTGGGTTTGGGTTTGGGTTAGAGTTAGGGGTTGGGTTGGGGTCAACCCAGGCAAAGTGCAGACATGAATATCGGGCACTGGAGGTGATTTTCCTGGGTAAAAGACAGCCATAAACGTCGGCGCGACCAAATACGACGACATACGACCATTCTCAAAAGTGCCCAAAATGCACTAAAATTGGTTTTAAATCAGCACTCATCGATCAAATACAAATATTATATATTTAATACAAATATTTGACCTTTTTAAACATTAAAACCGGGCCCAGGAGGGTGATTTACCCGAAGAAATGACACTTTTGACCCGGCAATTTGACCCTAATTGCAGTAAAAAAAAATGTCCACAGTGTGGCAGAGTTCTGCGGGTTCCATAGCGGCCCAGTGCGTACATTGGAACATGTGGAAAAAGTTGGAAAAATGTTAAACATGGTCGAAAATGGTTAAAATCAACCCAGAAATAGTGCATTGAAAGCCCGCAGAAAGTTTTGGAAAAGATCGGTAAATTTGGGAAAATGTCAAAAATGGTCGAAAATGTTTAAAATCAACCCAGGAATAGTGCATTGAAAGCCCG
This sequence comes from Stigmatopora argus, assembly GCF_051989625.1. Classification (NCBI taxonomy): domain Eukaryota; kingdom Metazoa; phylum Chordata; class Actinopteri; order Syngnathiformes; family Syngnathidae; genus Stigmatopora; species Stigmatopora argus. The sequence continues at coordinate 444,857 of NW_027520055.1, forward strand.
CAGAAAGTTTTGGAAAAGATCGGTAAATTTGGGAAAATGTCAAAAATGGTCAAAAATGTTTAAAATCAACCCAGGAATAGTGCATTGAAAGCCCGCAGAAAGTTTTGGAAAAGATCGGTAAATTTGGGAAAATGTCAAAAATGGTCGAAAATGTTTAAAATCAACCCAGGAATAGTGCATTGAAAGCCCGCAGAAAGTTTTGGAAAAGATCGGTAAATTTGGGAAAATGTCAAAAATGGTCAAAAATGTTTAAAATCAACCCAGGAATAGTGCATTGAAAGCCCGCAGAAAGTTTTGGAAAAGATCGGTAAATTTGGGAAAATGTCAAAAATGGTCGAAAATGTTTAAAATCAACCCAGGAATAGTGCACCGAAAGCCCGCAGAAAGTTTTGGAAAAGATCGGTAAATTTAAATGTAAGCGTTTTTTTTTCTAAGTGTGGAGGGACTTAGAAAAAATCCGCTTAAATTTAAGCGTTTTTTTTCTAAGTGTGGAGGGACTTAGAAAAAATCCGCTTAAATTTAAGCGTTTTTTTTCTAAGTGTGGAGGGACTTAGAAAAAATCCGCTTAAATTTAAGCGTTTTTTTTCTAAGTGTGGAGGGACTTAGAAAAAATCCGCTTAAATTTAAGTGTTTTTTTTCTAAGTGTGGAGGGACTTCGAAAAATTTCTGGAGCTCAGAAATTCAGCGGGGCATCAGCCGACCCAATCCGCTCACGGTGCACTATTCTCGGATCGACTCGGGGCGAACCCCCGCCGATTTTAAAAGTGCTGAAACTCGAAAAATATACGGAGCTCGACGATGAAACCTGGTATCTGTCGATAATAGTGCATCGAAAGCCCGCAGAAAGTTTTGGAAAAAGATCGGTAAATTTGGGAAAATGTCAAAAATGGTCGAAAATGTTTAAAATCAACCCAGGAATAGTGCACCGAAAGCCCGCAGAAAGTTTTGGAAAAGATCGGTAAATTTGGGAAAATGTCAAAAATGGTCGAAAATGTTTAAAATCAACCCAGGAATAGTGCATTGAAAGCCCGCAGAAAGTTTTGGAAAAGATCGGTAAATTTGGGAAAATGTCAAAAATGGTCAAAAATGTTTAAAATCAACCCAGGAATAGTGCATTGAAAGCCCGCAGAAAGTTTTGGAAAAGATCGGTAAATTTGGGAAAATGTCAAAAATGGTCGAAAATGTTTAAAATCAACCCAGGAATAGTGCATTGAAAGCCCGCAGAAAGTTTTGGAAAAGATCGGTAAATTTGGGAAAATGTCAAAAATGGTCGAAAATGTTTAAAATCAACCCAGGAATAGTGCATTGAAAGCCCGCAGAAATTTTTTCTGGGTCTACCAGCGCTAGAAATTTTTTTTGGGTCTACCAGGGGTAGAAATTTTTTTTTTTTTTTTTTTAATTTTTAAAACGTTATTTAGCTCTAGGCGGCGTACAGGGCTCCACAGATGGGTTTGGGTTTGGGTTAGAGTTAGGGGTTGGGTTGGGGTCAACCCAGGCAAAGTGCAGACATGAATATCGGGCACTGGAGGTGATTTTCCTGGGTAAAAGACAGCCATAAACGTCGGCGCGACCAAATACGACGACATACGACCATTCTCAAAAGTGCCCAAAATGCACTAAAATTGGTTTTAAATCAGCACTCATCGATCAAATACAAATATTATATATTTAATACAAATATTTGACCTTTTTAAACATTAAAACCGGGCCCAGGAGGGTGATTTACCCGAAGAAATGACACTTTTGACCCGGCAATTTGACCCTAATTGCAGTAAAAAAAAATGTCCACAGTGTGGCAGAGTTCTGCGGGTTCCATAGCGGCCCAGTGCGTACATTGGAACATGTGGAAAAAGTTGGAAAAATGTTAAACATGGTCGAAAATGGTTAAAATCAACCCAGAAATAGTGCATTGAAAGCCCGCAGAAAGTTTTGGAAAAGATCGGTAAATTTGGGAAAATGTCAAAAATGGTCGAAAATGTTTAAAATCAACCCAGGAATAGTGCATTGAAAGCCCGCAGAAAGTTTTGGAAAAGATCGGTAAATTTGGGAAAATGTCAAAAATGGTCAAAAATGTTTAAAATCAACCCAGGAATAGTGCATTGAAAGCCCGCAGAAAGTTTTGGAAAAGATCGGTAAATTTGGGAAAATGTCAAAAATGGTCGAAAATGTTTAAAATCAACCCAGGAATAGTGCATTGAAAGCCCGCAGAAAGTTTTGGAAAAGATCGGTAAATTTGGGAAAATGTCAAAAATGGTCAAAAATGTTTAAAATCAACCCAGGAATAGTGCATTGAAAGCCCGCAGAAAGTTTTGGAAAAGATCGGTAAATTTGGGAAAATGTCAAAAATGGTCGAAAATGTTTAAAATCAACCCAGGAATAGTGCACCGAAAGCCCGCAGAAAGTTTTGGAAAAGATCGGTAAATTTAAATTTAAGCGTTTTTTTTCTAAGTGTGGAGGGACTTAGAAAAAATCCGCTTAAATTTAAGCGTTTTTTTTTCTAAGTGTGGAGGGACTTAGAAAAAATCCGCTTAAATTTAAGCGTTTTTTTTCTAAGTGTGGAGGGACTTAGAAAAAATCCGCTTAAATTTAAGCGTTTTTTTTCTAAGTGTGGAGGGACTTAGAAAAAATCCGCTTAAATTTAAGCTTTTTTTTTCTAAGTGTGGAGGGACTTAGAAAAAATCCGCTTAAATTTAAGCGTTTTTTTTCTAAGTGTGGAGGGACTTAGAAAAAATCCGCTTAAATTTAAGCGTTTTTTTTCTAAGTGTGGAGGGACTTAGAAAAATTTCTGGAGCTCAGAAATTCAGCGGGGCATCAGCCGACCCAATCCGCTCACGGTGCACTATTCTCGGATCGACTCGGGGCGAACCCCCGCCGATTTTAAAAGTGCTGAAACTCGAAAAATATACGGAGCTCGACGATGAAACCTGGTATCTGTCGATAATAGTGCATCGAAAGCCCGCAGAAAGTTTTGGAAAAAGATCGGTAAATTTGGGAAAATGTCAAAAATGGTCGAAAATGTTTAAAATCAACCCAGGAATAGTGCACCGAAAGCCCGCAGAAAGTTTTGGAAAAGATCGGTAAATTTGGGAAAATGTCAAAAATGGTCGAAAATGTTTAAAATCAACCCAGGAATAGTGCATTGAAAGCCCGCAGAAAGTTTTGGAAAAGATCGGTAAATTTGGGAAAATGTCAAAAATGGTCAAAAATGTTTAAAATCAACCCAGGAATAGTGCATTGAAAGCCCGCAGAAAGTTTTGGAAAAGATCGGTAAATTTGGGAAAATGTCAAAAATGGTCGAAAATGTTTAAAATCAACCCAGGAATAGTGCATTGAAAGCCCGCAGAAAGTTTTGGAAAAGATCGGTAAATTTGGGAAAATGTCAAAAATGGTCGAAAATGTTTAAAATTAACCCAGGAATAGTGCATCGAAAGACCGCAGAAATTTTTTCTGGGTCTACCAGCGCTAGAAATTTTTTTTGGGTCTACCAGGGGTAGAATTTTTTTTTTTTTTTTTTTAATTTTTAAAACGTTATTTAGCTCTAGGCGGCGTACAGGGCTCCACAGATGGGTTTGGGTTTGGGTTTGGGTTAGAGTTAGGGGTTGGGTTGGGGTCAACCCAGGCAAAGTGCAGACATGAATATCGGGCACTGGAGGTGATTTTCCTGGGTAAAAGACAGCCATAAACGTCGGCGCGACCAAATACGACGACATACGACCATTCTCAAAAGTGCCCAAAATGCACTAAAATTGGTTTTAAATCAGCACTCATCGATCAAATACAAATATTATATATTTAATACAAATATTTGACCTTTTTAAACATTAAAACCGGGCCCAGGAGGGTGATTTACCCGAAGAAATGACACTTTTGACCCGGCAATTTGACCCTAATTGCAGTAAAAAAAAATGTCCACAGTGTGGCAGAGTTCTGCGGGTTCCATAGCGGCCCAGTGCGTACATTGGAACATGTGGAAAAAGTTGGAAAAATGTTAAACATGGTCGAAAATGGTTAAAATCAACCCAGAAATAGTGCATTGAAAGCCCGCAGAAAGTTTTGGAAAAGATCGGTAAATTTGGGAAAATGTCAAAAATGGTCGAAAATGTTTAAAATCAACCCAGGAATAGTGCATTGAAAGCCCGCAGAAAGTTTTGGAAAAGATCGGTAAATTTGGGAAAATGTCAAAAATGGTCAAAAATGTTTAAAATCAACCCAGGAATAGTGCATTGAAAGCCCGCAGAAAGTTTTGGAAAAGATCGGTAAATTTGGGAAAATGTCAAAAATGGTCGAAAATGTTTAAAATCAACCCAGGAATAGTGCATTGAAAGCCCGCAGAAAGTTTTGGAAAAGATCGGTAAATTTGGGAAAATGTCAAAAATGGTCAAAAATGTTTAAAATCAACCCAGGAATAGTGCATTGAAAGCCCGCAGAAAGTTTTGGAAAAGATCGGTAAATTTGGGAAAATGTCAAAAATGGTCGAAAATGTTTAAAATCAACCCAGGAATAGTGCACCGAAAGCCCGCAGAAAGTTTTGGAAAAGATCGGTAAATTTAAATGTAAGCGTTTTTTTTCAAAAGTGTGGAGGGACTTAGAAAAAATCCGCTTAAATTTAAGCGTTTTTTTTCTAAGTGTGGAGGGACTTAGAAAAAATCCGCTTAAATTTAAGCGTTTTTTTTCTAAGTGTGGAGGGACTTAGAAAAAATCCGCTTAAATTTAAGCGTTTTTTTTCTAAGTGTGGAGGGACTTAGAAAAAATCCGCTTAAATTTAAGCTTTTTTTTTCTAAGTGTGGAGGGACTTAGAAAAAATCCGCTTAAATTTAAGCGTTTTTTTTCTAAGTGTGGAGGGACTTAGAAAAAATCCGCTTAAATTTAAGCGTTTTTTTTTCTAAGTGTGGAGGGACTTAGAAAAATTTCTGGAGCTCAGAAATTCAGCGGGGCATCAGCCGACCCAATCCGCTCACGGTGCACTATTCTCGGATCGACTCGGGGCGAACCCCCGCCGATTTTAAAAGTGCTGAAACTCGAAAAATATACGGAGCTCGACGATGAAACCTGGTATCTGTCGATAATAGTGCATCGAAAGCCCGCAGAAAGTTTTGGAAAAAGATCGGTAAATTTGGGAAAATGTCAAAAATGGTCGAAAATGTTTAAAATCAACCCAGGAATAGTGCACCGAAAGCCCGCAGAAAGTTTTGGAAAAGATCGGTAAATTTGGGAAAATGTCAAAAATGGTCGAAAATGTTTAAAATCAACCCAGGAATAGTGCATTGAAAGCCCGCAGAAAGTTTTGGAAAAGATCGGTAAATTTGGGAAAATGTCAAAAATGGTCGAAAATGTTTAAAATTAACCCAGGAATAGTGCATCGAAAGACCGCAGAAATTTTTTCTGGGTCTACCAGCGCTAGAAATTTTTTTTGGGTCTACCAGGGGTAGAATTTTTTTTTTTTTTTTTTTAATTTTTAAAACGTTATTTAGCTCTAGGCGGCGTACAGGGCTCCACAGATGGGTTTGGGTTTGGGTTTGGGTTAGAGTTAGGGGTTGGGTTGGGGTCAACCCAGGCAAAGTGCAGACATGAATATCGGGCACTGGAGGTGATTTTCCTGGGTAAAAGACAGCCATAAACGTCGGCGCGACCAAATACGACGACATACGACCATTCTCAAAAGTGCCCAAAATGCACTAAAATTGGTTTTAAATCAGCACTCATCGATCAAATACAAATATTATATATTTAATACAAATATTTGACCTTTTTAAACATTAAAACCGGGCCCAGGAGGGTGATTTACCCGAAGAAATGACACTTTTGACCCGGCAATTTGACCCTAATTGCAGTAAAAAAAAATGTCCACAGTGTGGCAGAGTTCTGCGGGTTCCATAGCGGCCCAGTGCGTACATTGGAACATGTGGAAAAAGTTGGAAAAATGTTAAACATGGTCGAAAATGGTTAAAATCAACCCAGAAATAGTGCATTGAAAGCCCGCAGAAAGTTTTGGAAAAGATCGGTAAATTTGGGAAAATGTCAAAAATGGTCGAAAATGTTTAAAATCAACCCAGGAATAGTGCATTGAAAGCCCGCAGAAAGTTTTGGAAAAGATCGGTAAATTTGGGAAAATGTCAAAAATGGTCAAAAATGTTTAAAATCAACCCAGGAATAGTGCATTGAAAGCCCGCAGAAAGTTTTGGAAAAGATCGGTAAATTTGGGAAAATGTCAAAAATGGTCGAAAATGTTTAAAATCAACCCAGGAATAGTGCATTGAAAGCCCGCAGAAAGTTTTGGAAAAGATCGGTAAATTTGGGAAAATGTCAAAAATGGTCAAAAATGTTTAAAATCAACCCAGGAATAGTGCATTGAAAGCCCGCAGAAAGTTTTGGAAAAGATCGGTAAATTTGGGAAAATGTCAAAAATGGTCGAAAATGTTTAAAATCAACCCAGGAATAGTGCACCGAAAGCCCGCAGAAAGTTTTGGAAAAGATCGGTAAATTTAAATGTAAGCGTTTTTTTTTCTAAGTGTGGAGGGACTTAGAAAAAATCCGCTTAAATTTAAGCGTTTTTTTTCTAAGTGTGGAGGGACTTAGAAAAAATCCGCTTAAATTTAAGCGTTTTTTTTCTAAGTGTGGAGGGACTTAGAAAAAATCCGCTTAAATTTAAGCGTTTTTTTTCTAAGTGTGGAGGGACTTAGAAAAAATCCGCTTAAATTTAAGTGTTTTTTTTCTAAGTGTGGAGGGACTTCGAAAAATTTCTGGAGCTCAGAAATTCAGCGGGGCATCAGCCGACCCAATCCGCTCACGGTGCACTATTCTCGGATCGACTCGGGGCGAACCCCCGCCGATTTTAAAAGTGCTGAAACTCGAAAAATATACGGAGCTCGACGATGAAACCTGGTATCTGTCGATAATAGTGCATCGAAAGCCCGCAGAAAGTTTTGGAAAAAGATCGGTAAATTTGGGAAAATGTCAAAAATGGTCGAAAATGTTTAAAATCAACCCAGGAATAGTGCACCGAAAGCCCGCAGAAAGTTTTGGAAAAGATCGGTAAATTTGGGAAAATGTCAAAAATGGTCGAAAATGTTTAAAATCAACCCAGGAATAGTGCATTGAAAGCCCGCAGAAAGTTTTGGAAAAGATCGGTAAATTTGGGAAAATGTCAAAAATGGTCAAAAATGTTTAAAATCAACCCAGGAATAGTGCATTGAAAGCCCGCAGAAAGTTTTGGAAAAGATCGGTAAATTTGGGAAAATGTCAAAAATGGTCGAAAATGTTTAAAATCAACCCAGGAATAGTGCATTGAAAGCCCGCAGAAAGTTTTGGAAAAGATCGGTAAATTTGGGAAAATGTCAAAAATGGTCGAAAATGTTTAAAATCAACCCAGGAATAGTGCATTGAAAGCCCGCAGAAATTTTTTCTGGGTCTACCAGCGCTAGAAATTTTTTTTGGGTCTACCAGGGGTAGAAATTTTTTTTTTTTTTTTTTTAATTTTTAAAACGTTATTTAGCTCTAGGCGGCGTACAGGGCTCCACAGATGGGTTTGGGTTTGGGTTAGAGTTAGGGGTTGGGTTGGGGTCAACCCAGGCAAAGTGCAGACATGAATATCGGGCACTGGAGGTGATTTTCCTGGGTAAAAGACAGCCATAAACGTCGGCGCGACCAAATACGACGACATACGACCATTCTCAAAAGTGCCCAAAATGCACTAAAATTGGTTTTAAATCAGCACTCATCGATCAAATACAAATATTATATATTTAATACAAATATTTGACCTTTTTAAACATTAAAACCGGGCCCAGGAGGGTGATTTACCCGAAGAAATGACACTTTTGACCCGGCAATTTGACCCTAATTGCAGTAAAAAAAAATGTCCACAGTGTGGCAGAGTTCTGCGGGTTCCATAGCGGCCCAGTGCGTACATTGGAACATGTGGAAAAAGTTGGAAAAATGTTAAACATGGTCGAAAATGGTTAAAATCAACCCAGAAATAGTGCATTGAAAGCCCGCAGAAAGTTTTGGAAAAGATCGGTAAATTTGGGAAAATGTCAAAAATGGTCGAAAATGTTTAAAATCAACCCAGGAATAGTGCATTGAAAGCCCGCAGAAAGTTTTGGAAAAGATCGGTAAATTTGGGAAAATGTCAAAAATGGTCAAAAATGTTTAAAATCAACCCAGGAATAGTGCATTGAAAGCCCGCAGAAAGTTTTGGAAAAGATCGGTAAATTTGGGAAAATGTCAAAAATGGTCGAAAATGTTTAAAATCAACCCAGGAATAGTGCATTGAAAGCCCGCAGAAAGTTTTGGAAAAGATCGGTAAATTTGGGAAAATGTCAAAAATGGTCAAAAATGTTTAAAATCAACCCAGGAATAGTGCATTGAAAGCCCGCAGAAAGTTTTGGAAAAGATCGGTAAATTTGGGAAAATGTCAAAAATGGTCGAAAATGTTTAAAATCAACCCAGGAATAGTGCACCGAAAGCCCGCAGAAAGTTTTGGAAAAGATCGGTAAATTTAAATTTAAGCGTTTTTTTTCTAAGTGTGGAGGGACTTAGAAAAAATCCGCTTAAATTTAAGCGTTTTTTTTTCTAAGTGTGGAGGGACTTAGAAAAAATCCGCTTAAATTTAAGCGTTTTTTTTCTAAGTGTGGAGGGACTTAGAAAAAATCCGCTTAAATTTAAGCGTTTTTTTTTCTAAGTGTGGAGGGACTTAGAAAAAATCCGCTTAAATTTAAGCTTTTTTTTTCTAAGTGTGGAGGGACTTAGAAAAAATCCGCTTAAATTTAAGCGTTTTTTTTCTAAGTGTGGAGGGACTTAGAAAAAATCCGCTTAAATTTAAGCGTTTTTTTTCTAAGTGTGGAGGGACTTAGAAAAATTTCTGGAGCTCAGAAATTCAGCGGGGCATCAGCCGACCCAATCCGCTCACGGTGCACTATTCTCGGATCGACTCGGGGCGAACCCCCGCCGATTTTAAAAGTGCTGAAACTCGAAAAATATACGGAGCTCGACGATGAAACCTGGTATCTGTCGATAATAGTGCATCGAAAGCCCGCAGAAAGTTTTGGAAAAAGATCGGTAAATTTGGGAAAATGTCAAAAATGGTCGAAAATGTTTAAAATCAACCCAGGAATAGTGCACCGAAAGCCCGCAGAAAGTTTTGGAAAAGATCGGTAAATTTGGGAAAATGTCAAAAATGGTCGAAAATGTTTAAAATCAACCCAGGAATAGTGCATTGAAAGCCCGCAGAAAGTTTTGGAAAAGATCGGTAAATTTGGGAAAATGTCAAAAATGGTCAAAAATGTTTAAAATCAACCCAGGAATAGTGCATTGAAAGCCCGCAGAAAGTTTTGGAAAAGATCGGTAAATTTGGGAAAATGTCAAAAATGGTCGAAAATGTTTAAAATCAACCCAGGAATAGTGCATTGAAAGCCCGCAGAAAGTTTTGGAAAAGATCGGTAAATTTGGGAAAATGTCAAAAATGGTCGAAAATGTTTAAAATTAACCCAGGAATAGTGCATCGAAAGACCGCAGAAATTTTTTCTGGGTCTACCAGCGCTAGAAATTTTTTTTGGGTCTACCAGGGGTAGAATTTTTTTTTTTTTTTTTTTAATTTTTAAAACGTTATTTAGCTCTAGGCGGCGTACAGGGCTCCACAGATGGGTTTGGGTTTGGGTTTGGGTTAGAGTTAGGGGTTGGGTTGGGGTCAACCCAGGCAAAGTGCAGACATGAATATCGGGCACTGGAGGTGATTTTCCTGGGTAAAAGACAGCCATAAACGTCGGCGCGACCAAATACGACGACATACGACCATTCTCAAAAGTGCCCAAAATGCACTAAAATTGGTTTTAAATCAGCACTCATCGATCAAATACAAATATTATATATTTAATACAAATATTTGACCTTTTTAAACATTAAAACCGGGCCCAGGAGGGTGATTTACCCGAAGAAATGACACTTTTGACCCGGCAATTTGACCCTAATTGCAGTAAAAAAAAATGTCCACAGTGTGGCAGAGTTCTGCGGGTTCCATAGCGGCCCAGTGCGTACATTGGAACATGTGGAAAAAGTTGGAAAAATGTTAAACATGGTCGAAAATGGTTAAAATCAACCCAGAAATAGTGCATTGAAAGCCCGCAGAAAGTTTTGGAAAAGATCGGTAAATTTGGGAAAATGTCAAAAATGGTCGAAAATGTTTAAAATCAACCCAGGAATAGTGCATTGAAAGCCCGCAGAAAGTTTTGGAAAAGATCGGTAAATTTGGGAAAATGTCAAAAATGGTCAAAAATGTTTAAAATCAACCCAGGAATAGTGCATTGAAAGCCCGCAGAAAGTTTTGGAAAAGATCGGTAAATTTGGGAAAATGTCAAAAATGGTCGAAAATGTTTAAAATCAACCCAGGAATAGTGCATTGAAAGCCCGCAGAAAGTTTTGGAAAAGATCGGTAAATTTGGGAAAATGTCAAAAATGGTCAAAAATGTTTAAAATCAACCCAGGAATAGTGCATTGAAAGCCCGCAGAAAGTTTTGGAAAAGATCGGTAAATTTGGGAAAATGTCAAAAATGGTCGAAAATGTTTAAAATCAACCCAGGAATAGTGCACCGAAAGCCCGCAGAAAGTTTTGGAAAAGATCGGTAAATTTAAATGTAAGCGTTTTTTTTCTAAGTGTGGAGGGACTTAGAAAAAATCCGCTTAAATTTAAGCGTTTTTTTTCTAAGTGTGGAGGGACTTAGAAAAAATCCGCTTAAATTTAAGCGTTTTTTTTCTAAGTGTGGAGGGACTTAGAAAAAATCCGCTTAAATTTAAGCGTTTTTTTTCTAAGTGTGGAGGGACTTAGAAAAAATCCGCTTAAATTTAAGCGTTTTTTTTCTAAGTGTGGAGGGACTTAGAAAAAATCCGCTTAAATTTAAGCGTTTTTTTTCTAAGTGTGGAGGGACTTCGAAAAATTTCTGGAGCTCAGAAATTCAGCGGGGCATCAGCCGACCCAATCCGCTCACGGTGCACTATTCTCGGATCGACTCGGGGCGAACCCCCGCCGATTTTAAAAGTGCTGAAACTCGAAAAATATACGGAGCTCGACGATGAAACCTGGTATCTGTCGATAATAGTGCATCGAAAGCCCGCAGAAAGTTTTGGAAAAAGATCGGTAAATTTGGGAAAATGTCAAAAATGGTCGAAAATGTTTAAAATCAACCCAGGAATAGTGCACCGAAAGCCCGCAGAAAGTTTTGGAAAAGATCGGTAAATTTGGGAAAATGTCAAAAATGGTCGAAAATGTTTAAAATCAACCCAGGAATAGTGCATTGAAAGCCCGCAGAAAGTTTTGGAAAAGATCGGTAAATTTGGGAAAATGTCAAAAATGGTCAAAAATGTTTAAAATCAACCCAGGAATAGTGCATTGAAAGCCCGCAGAAAGTTTTGGAAAAGATCGGTAAATTTGGGAAAATGTCAAAAATGGTCGAAAATGTTTAAAATCAACCCAGGAATAGTGCATTGAAAGCCCGCAGAAAGTTTTGGAAAAGATCGGTAAATTTAAATTTAAGCGTTTTTTTTCTAAGTGTGGAGGGACTTAGAAAAAATCCGCTTAAATTTAAGCGTTTTTTTTCTAAGTGTGGAGGGACTTAGAAAAAATCCGCTTAAATTTAAGTGTTTTTTTTCTAAGTGTGGAGGGACTTAGAAAAATTTCTGGAGCTCAGAAATTCAGCGGGGCATCAGCCGACCCAATCCGCTCACGGTGCACTATTCTCGGATCGACTCGGGGCGAACCCCCGCCGATTTTAAAAGTGCTGAAACTCGAAAAATATACGGAGCTCGACGATGAAACCTGGTATCTGTCGATAATAGTGCATCGAAAGCCCGCAGAAAGTTTTGGAAAAAGATCGGTAAATTTGGGAAAATGTCAAAAATGGTCGAAAATGTTTAAAATCAACCCAGGAATAGTGCACCGAAAGCCCGCAGAAAGTTTTGGAAAAGATCGGTAAATTTGGGAAAATGTCAAAAATGGTCGAAAATGTTTAAAATCAACCCAGGAATAGTGCATTGAAAGCCCGCAGAAAGTTTTGGAAAAGATCGGTAAATTTGGGAAAATGTCAAAAATGGTCAAAAATGTTTAAAATCAACCCAGGAATAGTGCATTGAAAGCCCGCAGAAAGTTTTGGAAAAGATCGGTAAATTTGGGAAAATGTCAAAAATGGTCGAAAATGTTTAAAATCAACCCAGGAATAGTGCATTGAAAGCCCGCAGAAAGTTTTGGAAAAGATCGGTAAATTTGGGAAAATGTCAAAAATGGTCGAAAATGTTTAAAATTAACCCAGGAATAGTGCATCGAAAGACCGCAGAAATTTTTTCTGGGTCTACCAGCGCTAGAAATTTTTTTTGGGTCTACCAGGGGTAGAATTTTTTTTTTTTTTTTTTTAATTTTTAAAACGTTATTTAGCTCTAGGCGGCGTACAGGGCTCCACAGATGGGTTTGGGTTTGGGTTTGGGTTAGAGTTAGGGGTTGGGTTGGGGTCAACCCAGGCAAAGTGCAGACATGAATATCGGGCACTGGAGGTGATTTTCCTGGGTAAAAGACAGCCATAAACGTCGGCGCGACCAAATACGACGACATACGACCATTCTCAAAAGTGCCCAAAATGCACTAAAATTGGTTTTAAATCAGCACTCATCGATCAAATACAAATATTATATATTTAATACAAATATTTGACCTTTTTAAACATTAAAACCGGGCCCAGGAGGGTGATTTACCCGAAGAAATGACACTTTTGACCCGGCAATTTGACCCTAATTGCAGTAAAAAAAAATGTCCACAGTGTGGCAGAGTTCTGCGGGTTCCATAGCGGCCCAGTGCGTACATTGGAACATGTGGAAAAAGTTGGAAAAATGTTAAAAATGGTCGAAAATGGTTAAAATCAACCCAGAAATAGTGCATTGAAAGCCCGCAGAAAGTTTTGGAAAAGATCGGTAAATTTGGGAAAATGTCAAAAATGGTCGAAAATGTTTAAAATCAACCCAGGAATAGTGCATTGAAAGCCCGCAGAAAGTTTTGGAAAAGATCGGTAAATTTGGGAAAATGTCAAAAATGGTCAAAAATGTTTAAAATCAACCCAGGAATAGTGCATTGAAAGCCCGCAGAAAGTTTTGGAAAAGATCGGTAAATTTGGGAAAATGTCAAAAATGGTCGAAAATGTTTAAAATCAACCCAGGAATAGTGCACCGAAAGCCCGCAGAAAGTTTTGGAAAAGATCGGTAAATTTAAATGTAAGCGTTTTTTTTCTAAGTGTGGAGGGACTTAGAAAAAATCCGCTTAAATTTAAGCGTTTTTTTTCTAAGTGTGGAGGGACTTAGAAAAAATCCGCTTAAATTTAAGCGTTTTTTTTCTAAGTGTGGAGGGACTTAGAAAAAATCCGCTTAAATTTAAGCGTTTTTTTTCTAAGTGTGGAGGGACTTAGAAAAAATCCGCTTAAATTTAAGCGTTTTTTTTCTAAGTGTGGAGGGACTTAGAAAAAATCCGCTTAAATTTAAGCGTTTTTTTTCTAAGTGTGGAGGGACTTAGAAAAAATCCGCTTAAATTTAAGTGTTTTTTTTCTAAGTGTGGAGGGACTTCGAAAAATTTCTGGAGCTCAGAAATTCAGCGGGGCATCAGCCGACCCAATCCGCTCACGGTGCACTATTCTCGGATCGACTCGGGGCGAACCCCCGCCGATTTTAAAAGTGCTGAAACTCGAAAAATATACGGAGCTCGACGATGAAACCTGGTATCTGTCGATAATAGTGCATCGAAAGCCCGCAGAAAGTTTTGGAAAAAGATCGGTAAATTTGGGAAAATGTCAAAAATGGTCGAAAATGTTTAAAATCAACCCAGGAATAGTGCACCGAAAGCCCGCAGAAAGTTTTGGAAAAGATCGGTAAATTTGGGAAAATGTCAAAAATGGTCGAAAATGTTTAAAATCAACCCAGGAATAGTGCATTGAAAGCCCGCAGAAAGTTTTGGAAAAGATCGGTAAATTTGGGAAAATGTCAAAAATGGTCAAAAATGTTTAAAATCAACCCAGGAATAGTGCATTGAAAGCCCGCAGAAAGTTTTGGAAAAGATCGGTAAATTTGGGAAAATGTCAAAAATGGTCGAAAATGTTTAAAATCAACCCAGGAATAGTGCATTGAAAGCCCGCAGAAAGTTTTGGAAAAGATCGGTAAATTTGGGAAAATGTCAAAAATGGTCGAAAATGTTTAAAATCAACCCAGGAATAGTGCATTGAAAGCCCGCAGAAATTTTTTCTGGGTCTACCAGCGCTAGAAATTTTTTTTGGGTCTACCAGGGGTAGAAATTTTTTTTTTTTTTTTTTTAATTTTTAAAACGTTATTTAGCTCTAGGCGGCGTACAGGGCTCCACAGATGGGTTTGGGTTTGGGTTAGAGTTAGGGGTTGGGTTGGGGTCAACCCAGGCAAAGTGCAGACATGAATATCGGGCACTGGAGGTGATTTTCCTGGGTAAAAGACAGCCATAAACGTCGGCGCGACCAAATACGACGACATACGACCATTCTCAAAAGTGCCCAAAATGCACTAAAATTGGTTTTAAATCAGCACTCATCGATCAAATACAAATATTATATATTTAATACAAATATTTGACCTTTTTAAACATTAAAACCGGGCCCAGGAGGGTGATTTACCCGAAGAAATGACACTTTTGACCCGGCAATTTGACCCTAATTGCAGTAAAAAAAAATGTCCACAGTGTGGCAGAGTTCTGCGGGTTCCATAGCGGCCCAGTGCGTACATTGGAACATGTGGAAAAAGTTGGAAAAATGTTAAACATGGTCGAAAATGGTTAAAATCAACCCAGAAATAGTGCATTGAAAGCCCGCAGAAAGTTTTGGAAAAGATCGGTAAATTTGGGAAAATGTCAAAAATGGTCGAAAATGTTTAAAATCAACCCAGGAATAGTGCATTGAAAGCCCGCAGAAAGTTTTGGAAAAGATCGGTAAATTTGGGAAAATGTCAAAAATGGTCAAAAATGTTTAAAATCAACCCAGGAATAGTGCATTGAAAGCCCGCAGAAAGTTTTGGAAAAGATCGGTAAATTTGGGAAAATGTCAAAAATGGTCGAAAATGTTTAAAATCAACCCAGGAATAGTGCATTGAAAGCCCGCAGAAAGTTTTGGAAAAGATCGGTAAATTTGGGAAAATGTCAAAAATGGTCAAAAATGTTTAAAATCAACCCAGGAATAGTGCATTGAAAGCCCGCAGAAAGTTTTGGAAAAGATCGGTAAATTTGGGAAAATGTCAAAAATGGTCGAAAATGTTTAAAATCAACCCAGGAATAGTGCACCGAAAGCCCGCAGAAAGTTTTGGAAAAGATCGGTAAATTTAAATTTAAGCGTTTTTTTTCTAAGTGTGGAGGGACTTAGAAAAAATCCGCTTAAATTTAAGCGTTTTTTTTCTAAGTGTGGAGGGACTTAGAAAAAATCCGCTTAAATTTAAGCGTTTTTTTTCTAAGTGTGGAGGGACTTAGAAAAAATCCGCTTAAATTTAAGCGTTTTTTTTCTAAGTGTGGAGGGACTTAGAAAAAATCCGCTTAAATTTAAGCTTTTTTTTTCTAAGTGTGGAGGGACTTAGAAAAAATCCGCTTAAATTTAAGCGTTTTTTTTCTAAGTGTGGAGGGACTTAGAAAAAATCCGCTTAAATTTAAGCGTTTTTTTTCTAAGTGTGGAGGGACTTAGAAAAATTTCTGGAGCTCAGAAATTCAGCGGGGCATCAGCCGACCCAATCCGCTCACGGTGCACTATTCTCGGATCGACTCGGGGCGAACCCCCGCCGATTTTAAAAGTGCTGAAACTCGAAAAATATACGGAGCTCGACGATGAAACCTGGTATCTGTCGATAATAGTGCATCGAAAGCCCGCAGAAAGTTTTGGAAAAAGATCGGTAAATTTGGGAAAATGTCAAAAATGGTCGAAAATGTTTAAAATCAACCCAGGAATAGTGCACCGAAAGCCCGCAGAAAGTTTTGGAAAAGATCGGTAAATTTGGGAAAATGTCAAAAATGGTCGAAAATGTTTAAAATCAACCCAGGAATAGTGCATTGAAAGCCCGCAGAAAGTTTTGGAAAAGATCGGTAAATTTGGGAAAATGTCAAAAATGGTCAAAAATGTTTAAAATCAACCCAGGAATAGTGCATTGAAAGCCCGCAGAAAGTTTTGGAAAAGATCGGTAAATTTGGGAAAATGTCAAAAATGGTCGAAAATGTTTAAAATCAACCCAGGAATAGTGCATTGAAAGCCCGCAGAAAGTTTTGGAAAAGATCGGTAAATTTGGGAAAATGTCAAAAATGGTCGAAAATGTTTAAAATTAACCCAGGAATAGTGCATCGAAAGACCGCAGAAATTTTTTCTGGGTCTACCAGCGCTAGAAATTTTTTTTGGGTCTACCAGGGGTAGAATTTTTTTTTTTTTTTTTTTAATTTTTAAAACGTTATTTAGCTCTAGGCGGCGTACAGGGCTCCACAGATGGGTTTGGGTTTGGGTTTGGGTTAGAGTTAGGGGTTGGGTTGGGGTCAACCCAGGCAAAGTGCAGACATGAATATCGGGCACTGGAGGTGATTTTCCTGGGTAAAAGACAGCCATAAACGTCGGCGCGACCAAATACGACGACATACGACCATTCTCAAAAGTGCCCAAAATGCACTAAAATTGGTTTTAAATCAGCACTCATCGATCAAATACAAATATTATATATTTAATACAAATATTTGACCTTTTTAAACATTAAAACCGGGCCCAGGAGGGTGATTTACCCGAAGAAATGACACTTTTGACCCGGCAATTTGACCCTAATTGCAGTAAAAAAAAATGTCCACAGTGTGGCAGAGTTCTGCGGGTTCCATAGCGGCCCAGTGCGTACATTGGAACATGTGGAAAAAGTTGGAAAAATGTTAAACATGGTCGAAAATGGTTAAAATCAACCCAGAAATAGTGCATTGAAAGCCCGCAGAAAGTTTTGGAAAAGATCGGTAAATTTGGGAAAATGTCAAAAATGGTCGAAAATGTTTAAAATCAACCCAGGAATAGTGCATTGAAAGCCCGCAGAAAGTTTTGGAAAAGATCGGTAAATTTGGGAAAATGTCAAAAATGGTCAAAAATGTTTAAAATCAACCCAGGAATAGTGCATTGAAAGCCCGCAGAAAGTTTTGGAAAAGATCGGTAAATTTGGGAAAATGTCAAAAATGGTCGAAAATGTTTAAAATCAACCCAGGAATAGTGCATTGAAAGCCCGCAGAAAGTTTTGGAAAAGATCGGTAAATTTGGGAAAATGTCAAAAATGGTCAAAAATGTTTAAAATCAACCCAGGAATAGTGCATTGAAAGCCCGCAGAAAGTTTTGGAAAAGATCGGTAAATTTGGGAAAATGTCAAAAATGGTCGAAAATGTTTAAAATCAACCCAGGAATAGTGCACCGAAAGCCCGCAGAAAGTTTTGGAAAAGATCGGTAAATTTAAATGTAAGCGTTTTTTTTCTAAGTGTGGAGGGACTTAGAAAAAATCCGCTTAAATTTAAGCGTTTTTTTTCTAAGTGTGGAGGGACTTAGAAAAAATCCGCTTAAATTTAAGCGTTTTTTTTCTAAGTGTGGAGGGACTTAGAAAAAATCCGCTTAAATTTAAGCGTTTTTTTTCTAAGTGTGGAGGGACTTAGAAAAAATCCGCTTAAATTTAAGCGTTTTTTTTCTAAGTGTGGAGGGACTTAGAAAAAATCCGCTTAAATTTAAGCGTTTTTTTTCTAAGTGTGGAGGGACTTAGAAAAAATCCGCTTAAATTTAAGTGTTTTTTTTCTAAGTGTGGAGGGACTTCGAAAAATTTCTGGAGCTCAGAAATTCAGCGGGGCATCAGCCGACCCAATCCGCTCACGGTGCACTATTCTCGGATCGACTCGGGGCGAACCCCCGCCGATTTTAAAAGTGCTGAAACTCGAAAAATATACGGAGCTCGACGATGAAACCTGGTATCTGTCGATAATAGTGCATCGAAAGCCCGCAGAAAGTTTTGGAAAAAGATCGGTAAATTTGGGAAAATGTCAAAAATGGTCGAAAATGTTTAAAATCAACCCAGGAATAGTGCACCGAAAGCCCGCAGAAAGTTTTGGAAAAGATCGGTAAATTTGGGAAAATGTCAAAAATGGTCGAAAATGTTTAAAATCAACCCAGGAATAGTGCATTGAAAGCCCGCAGAAAGTTTTGGAAAAGATCGGTAAATTTGGGAAAATGTCAAAAATGGTCAAAAATGTTTAAAATCAACCCAGGAATAGTGCATTGAAAGCCCGCAGAAAGTTTTGGAAAAGATCGGTAAATTTGGGAAAATGTCAAAAATGGTCGAAAATGTTTAAAATCAACCCAGGAATAGTGCATTGAAAGCCCGCAGAAAGTTTTGGAAAAGATCGGTAAATTTGGGAAAATGTCAAAAATGGTCGAAAATGTTTAAAATCAACCCAGGAATAGTGCATTGAAAGCCCGCAGAAATTTTTTCTGGGTCTACCAGCGCTAGAAATTTTTTTTGGGTCTACCAGGGGTAGAAATTTTTTTTTTTTTTTTTTTAATTTTTAAAACGTTATTTAGCTCTAGGCGGCGTACAGGGCTCCACAGATGGGTTTGGGTTTGGGTTAGAGTTAGGGGTTGGGTTGGGGTCAACCCAGGCAAAGTGCAGACATGAATATCGGGCACTGGAGGTGATTTTCCTGGGTAAAAGACAGCCATAAACGTCGGCGCGACCAAATACGACGACATACGACCATTCTCAAAAGTGCCCAAAATGCACTAAAATTGGTTTTAAATCAGCACTCATCGATCAAATACAAATATTATATATTTAATACAAATATTTGACCTTTTTAAACATTAAAACCGGGCCCAGGAGGGTGATTTACCCGAAGAAATGACACTTTTGACCCGGCAATTTGACCCTAATTGCAGTAAAAAAAAATGTCCACAGTGTGGCAGAGTTCTGCGGGTTCCATAGCGGCCCAGTGCGTACATTGGAACATGTGGAAAAAGTTGGAAAAATGTTAAACATGGTCGAAAATGGTTAAAATCAACCCAGAAATAGTGCATTGAAAGCCCGCAGAAAGTTTTGGAAAAGATCGGTAAATTTGGGAAAATGTCAAAAATGGTCGAAAATGTTTAAAATCAACCCAGGAATAGTGCATTGAAAGCCCGCAGAAAGTTTTGGAAAAGATCGGTAAATTTGGGAAAATGTCAAAAATGGTCAAAAATGTTTAAAATCAACCCAGGAATAGTGCATTGAAAGCCCGCAGAAAGTTTTGGAAAAGATCGGTAAATTTGGGAAAATGTCAAAAATGGTCGAAAATGTTTAAAATCAACCCAGGAATAGTGCATTGAAAGCCCGCAGAAAGTTTTGGAAAAGATCGGTAAATTTGGGAAAATGTCAAAAATGGTCAAAAATGTTTAAAATCAACCCAGGAATAGTGCATTGAAAGCCCGCAGAAAGTTTTGGAAAAGATCGGTAAATTTGGGAAAATGTCAAAAATGGTCGAAAATGTTTAAAATCAACCCAGGAATAGTGCACCGAAAGCCCGCAGAAAGTTTTGGAAAAGATCGGTAAATTTAAATTTAAGCGTTTTTTTTCTAAGTGTGGAGGGACTTAGAAAAAATCCGCTTAAATTTAAGCGTTTTTTTTCTAAGTGTGGAGGGACTTAGAAAAAATCCGCTTAAATTTAAGCGTTTTTTTTCTAAGTGTGGAGGGACTTAGAAAAAATCCGCTTAAATTTAAGCGTTTTTTTTCTAAGTGTGGAGGGACTTAGAAAAAATCCGCTTAAATTTAAGCTTTTTTTTTCTAAGTGTGGAGGGACTTAGAAAAAATCCGCTTAAATTTAAGCGTTTTTTTTCTAAGTGTGGAGGGACTTAGAAAAAATCCGCTTAAATTTAAGCGTTTTTTTTCTAAGTGTGGAGGGACTTAGAAAAATTTCTGGAGCTCAGAAATTCAGCGGGGCATCAGCCGACCCAATCCGCTCACGGTGCACTATTCTCGGATCGACTCGGGGCGAACCCCCGCCGATTTTAAAAGTGCTGAAACTCGAAAAATATACGGAGCTCGACGATGAAACCTGGTATCTGTCGATAATAGTGCATCGAAAGCCCGCAGAAAGTTTTGGAAAAAGATCGGTAAATTTGGGAAAATGTCAAAAATGGTCGAAAATGTTTAAAATCAACCCAGGAATAGTGCACCGAAAGCCCGCAGAAAGTTTTGGAAAAGATCGGTAAATTTGGGAAAATGTCAAAAATGGTCGAAAATGTTTAAAATCAACCCAGGAATAGTGCATTGAAAGCCCGCAGAAAGTTTTGGAAAAGATCGGTAAATTTGGGAAAATGTCAAAAATGGTCAAAAATGTTTAAAATCAACCCAGGAATAGTGCATTGAAAGCCCGCAGAAAGTTTTGGAAAAGATCGGTAAATTTGGGAAAATGTCAAAAATGGTCGAAAATGTTTAAAATCAACCCAGGAATAGTGCATTGAAAGCCCGCAGAAAGTTTTGGAAAAGATCGGTAAATTTGGGAAAATGTCAAAAATGGTCGAAAATGTTTAAAATTAACCCAGGAATAGTGCATCGAAAGACCGCAGAAATTTTTTCTGGGTCTACCAGCGCTAGAAATTTTTTTTGGGTCTACCAGGGGTAGAATTTTTTTTTTTTTTTTTTTAATTTTTAAAACGTTATTTAGCTCTAGGCGGCGTACAGGGCTCCACAGATGGGTTTGGGTTTGGGTTTGGGTTAGAGTTAGGGGTTGGGTTGGGGTCAACCCAGGCAAAGTGCAGACATGAATATCGGGCACTGGAGGTGATTTTCCTGGGTAAAAGACAGCCATAAACGTCGGCGCGACCAAATACGACGACATACGACCATTCTCAAAAGTGCCCAAAATGCACTAAAATTGGTTTTAAATCAGCACTCATCGATCAAATACAAATATTATATATTTAATACAAATATTTGACCTTTTTAAACATTAAAACCGGGCCCAGGAGGGTGATTTACCCGAAGAAATGACACTTTTGACCCGGCAATTTGACCCTAATTGCAGTAAAAAAAAATGTCCACAGTGTGGCAGAGTTCTGCGGGTTCCATAGCGGCCCAGTGCGTACATTGGAACATGTGGAAAAAGTTGGAAAAATGTTAAACATGGTCGAAAATGGTTAAAATCAACCCAGAAATAGTGCATTGAAAGCCCGCAGAAAGTTTTGGAAAAGATCGGTAAATTTGGGAAAATGTCAAAAATGGTCGAAAATGTTTAAAATCAACCCAGGAATAGTGCATTGAAAGCCCGCAGAAAGTTTTGGAAAAGATCGGTAAATTTGGGAAAATGTCAAAAATGGTCAAAAATGTTTAAAATCAACCCAGGAATAGTGCATTGAAAGCCCGCAGAAAGTTTTGGAAAAGATCGGTAAATTTGGGAAAATGTCAAAAATGGTCGAAAATGTTTAAAATCAACCCAGGAATAGTGCATTGAAAGCCCGCAGAAAGTTTTGGAAAAGATCGGTAAATTTGGGAAAATGTCAAAAATGGTCAAAAATGTTTAAAATCAACCCAGGAATAGTGCATTGAAAGCCCGCAGAAAGTTTTGGAAAAGATCGGTAAATTTGGGAAAATGTCAAAAATGGTCGAAAATGTTTAAAATCAACCCAGGAATAGTGCACCGAAAGCCCGCAGAAAGTTTTGGAAAAGATCGGTAAATTTAAATGTAAGCGTTTTTTTTCTAAGTGTGGAGGGACTTAGAAAAAATCCGCTTAAATTTAAGCGTTTTTTTTCTAAGTGTGGAGGGACTTAGAAAAAATCCGCTTAAATTTAAGCGTTTTTTTTCTAAGTGTGGAGGGACTTAGAAAAAATCCGCTTAAATTTAAGCGTTTTTTTTCTAAGTGTGGAGGGACTTAGAAAAAATCCGCTTAAATTTAAGCGTTTTTTTTCTAAGTGTGGAGGGACTTAGAAAAAATCCGCTTAAATTTAAGCGTTTTTTTTCTAAGTGTGGAGGGACTTAGAAAAAATCCGCTTAAATTTAAGTGTTTTTTTTCTAAGTGTGGAGGGACTTCGAAAAATTTCTGGAGCTCAGAAATTCAGCGGGGCATCAGCCGACCCAATCCGCTCACGGTGCACTATTCTCGGATCGACTCGGGGCGAACCCCCGCCGATTTTAAAAGTGCTGAAACTCGAAAAATATACGGAGCTCGACGATGAAACCTGGTATCTGTCGATAATAGTGCATCGAAAGCCCGCAGAAAGTTTTGGAAAAAGATCGGTAAATTTGGGAAAATGTCAAAAATGGTCGAAAATGTTTAAAATCAACCCAGGAATAGTGCACCGAAAGCCCGCAGAAAGTTTTGGAAAAGATCGGTAAATTTGGGAAAATGTCAAAAATGGTCGAAAATGTTTAAAATCAACCCAGGAATAGTGCATTGAAAGCCCGCAGAAAGTTTTGGAAAAGATCGGTAAATTTGGGAAAATGTCAAAAATGGTCAAAAATGTTTAAAATCAACCCAGGAATAGTGCATTGAAAGCCCGCAGAAAGTTTTGGAAAAGATCGGTAAATTTGGGAAAATGTCAAAAATGGTCGAAAATGTTTAAAATCAACCCAGGAATAGTGCATTGAAAGCCCGCAGAAAGTTTTGGAAAAGATCGGTAAATTTGGGAAAATGTCAAAAATGGTCGAAAATGTTTAAAATCAACCCAGGAATAGTGCATTGAAAGCCCGCAGAAATTTTTTCTGGGTCTACCAGCGCTAGAAATTTTTTTTGGGTCTACCAGGGGTAGAATTTTTTTTTTTTTTTTTTTTAATTTTTAAAACGTTATTTAGCTCTAGGCGGCGTACAGGGCTCCACAGATGGGTTTGGGTTTGGGTTAGAGTTAGGGGTTGGGTTGGGGTCAACCCAGGCAAAGTGCAGACATGAATATCGGGCACTGGAGGTGATTTTCCTGGGTAAAAGACAGCCATAAACGTCGGCGCGACCAAATACGACGACATACGACCATTCTCAAAAGTGCCCAAAATGCACTAAAATTGGTTTTAAATCAGCACTCATCGATCAAATACAAATATTATATATTTAATACAAATATTTGACCTTTTTAAACATTAAAACCGGGCCCAGGAGGGTGATTTACCCGAAGAAATGACACTTTTGACCCGGCAATTTGACCCTAATTGCAGTAAAAAAAAATGTCCACAGTGTGGCAGAGTTCTGCGGGTTCCATAGCGGCCCAGTGCGTACATTGGAACATGTGGAAAAAGTTGGAAAAATGTTAAACATGGTCGAAAATGGTTAAAATCAACCCAGAAATAGTGCATTGAAAGCCCGCAGAAAGTTTTGGAAAAGATCGGTAAATTTGGGAAAATGTCAAAAATGGTCGAAAATGTTTAAAATCAACCCAGGAATAGTGCATTGAAAGCCCGCAGAAAGTTTTGGAAAAGATCGGTAAATTTGGGAAAATGTCAAAAATGGTCAAAAATGTTTAAAATCAACCCAGGAATAGTGCATTGAAAGCCCGCAGAAAGTTTTGGAAAAGATCGGTAAATTTGGGAAAATGTCAAAAATGGTCGAAAATGTTTAAAATCAACCCAGGAATAGTGCATTGAAAGCCCGCAGAAAGTTTTGGAAAAGATCGGTAAATTTGGGAAAATGTCAAAAATGGTCAAAAATGTTTAAAATCAACCCAGGAATAGTGCATTGAAAGCCCGCAGAAAGTTTTGGAAAAGATCGGTAAATTTGGGAAAATGTCAAAAATGGTCGAAAATGTTTAAAATCAACCCAGGAATAGTGCACCGAAAGCCCGCAGAAAGTTTTGGAAAAGATCGGTAAATTTAAATTTAAGCGTTTTTTTTCTAAGTGTGGAGGGACTTAGAAAAAATCCGCTTAAATTTAAGCGTTTTTTTTCTAAGTGTGGAGGGACTTAGAAAAAATCCGCTTAAATTTAAGCGTTTTTTTTCTAAGTGTGGAGGGACTTAGAAAAAATCCGCTTAAATTTAAGCGTTTTTTTTCTAAGTGTGGAGGGACTTAGAAAAAATCCGCTTAAATTTAAGCTTTTTTTTTCTAAGTGTGGAGGGACTTAGAAAAAATCCGCTTAAATTTAAGCGTTTTTTTTCTAAGTGTGGAGGGACTTAGAAAAAATCCGCTTAAATTTAAGCGTTTTTTTTCTAAGTGTGGAGGGACTTAGAAAAATTTCTGGAGCTCAGAAATTCAGCGGGGCATCAGCCGACCCAATCCGCTCACGGTGCACTATTCTCGGATCGACTCGGGGCGAACCCCCGCCGATTTTAAAAGTGCTGAAACTCGAAAAATATACGGAGCTCGACGATGAAACCTGGTATCTGTCGATAATAGTGCATCGAAAGCCCGCAGAAAGTTTTGGAAAAAGATCGGTAAATTTGGGAAAATGTCAAAAATGGTCGAAAATGTTTAAAATCAACCCAGGAATAGTGCACCGAAAGCCCGCAGAAAGTTTTGGAAAAGATCGGTAAATTTGGGAAAATGTCAAAAATGGTCGAAAATGTTTAAAATCAACCCAGGAATAGTGCATTGAAAGCCCGCAGAAAGTTTTGGAAAAGATCGGTAAATTTGGGAAAATGTCAAAAATGGTCAAAAATGTTTAAAATCAACCCAGGAATAGTGCATTGAAAGCCCGCAGAAAGTTTTGGAAAAGATCGGTAAATTTGGGAAAATGTCAAAAATGGTCGAAAATGTTTAAAATCAACCCAGGAATAGTGCATTGAAAGCCCGCAGAAAGTTTTGGAAAAGATCGGTAAATTTGGGAAAATGTCAAAAATGGTCGAAAATGTTTAAAATTAACCCAGGAATAGTGCATCGAAAGACCGCAGAAATTTTTTCTGGGTCTACCAGCGCTAGAAATTTTTTTTGGGTCTACCAGGGGTAGAATTTTTTTTTTTTTTTTTTTAATTTTTAAAACGTTATTTAGCTCTAGGCGGCGTACAGGGCTCCACAGATGGGTTTGGGTTTGGGTTTGGGTTAGAGTTAGGGGTTGGGTTGGGGTCAACCCAGGCAAAGTGCAGACATGAATATCGGGCACTGGAGGTGATTTTCCTGGGTAAAAGACAGCCATAAACGTCGGCGCGACCAAATACGACGACATACGACCATTCTCAAAAGTGCCCAAAATGCACTAAAATTGGTTTTAAATCAGCACTCATCGATCAAATACAAATATTATATATTTAATACAAATATTTGACCTTTTTAAACATTAAAACCGGGCCCAGGAGGGTGATTTACCCGAAGAAATGACACTTTTGACCCGGCAATTTGACCCTAATTGCAGTAAAAAAAAATGTCCACAGTGTGGCAGAGTTCTGCGGGTTCCATAGCGGCCCAGTGCGTACATTGGAACATGTGGAAAAAGTTGGAAAAATGTTAAACATGGTCGAAAATGGTTAAAATCAACCCAGAAATAGTGCATTGAAAGCCCGCAGAAAGTTTTGGAAAAGATCGGTAAATTTGGGAAAATGTCAAAAATGGTCGAAAATGTTTAAAATCAACCCAGGAATAGTGCATTGAAAGCCCGCAGAAAGTTTTGGAAAAGATCGGTAAATTTGGGAAAATGTCAAAAATGGTCAAAAATGTTTAAAATCAACCCAGGAATAGTGCATTGAAAGCCCGCAGAAAGTTTTGGAAAAGATCGGTAAATTTGGGAAAATGTCAAAAATGGTCGAAAATGTTTAAAATCAACCCAGGAATAGTGCATTGAAAGCCCGCAGAAAGTTTTGGAAAAGATCGGTAAATTTGGGAAAATGTCAAAAATGGTCAAAAATGTTTAAAATCAACCCAGGAATAGTGCATTGAAAGCCCGCAGAAAGTTTTGGAAAAGATCGGTAAATTTGGGAAAATGTCAAAAATGGTCGAAAATGTTTAAAATCAACCCAGGAATAGTGCACCGAAAGCCCGCAGAAAGTTTTGGAAAAGATCGGTAAATTTAAATGTAAGCGTTTTTTTTCTAAGTGTGGAGGGACTTAGAAAAAATCCGCTTAAATTTAAGCGTTTTTTTTCTAAGTGTGGAGGGACTTAGAAAAAATCCGCTTAAATTTAAGCGTTTTTTTTCTAAGTGTGGAGGGACTTAGAAAAAATCCGCTTAAATTTAAGCGTTTTTTTTCTAAGTGTGGAGGGACTTAGAAAAAATCCGCTTAAATTTAAGCGTTTTTTTTCTAAGTGTGGAGGGACTTAGAAAAAATCCGCTTAAATTTAAGCGTTTTTTTTCTAAGTGTGGAGGGACTTAAAAAAAATCCGCTTAAATTTAAGTGTTTTTTTTCTAAGTGTGGAGGGACTTCGAAAAATTTCTGGAGCTCAGAAATTCAGCGGGGCATCAGCCGACCCAATCCGCTCACGGTGCACTATTCTCGGATCGACTCGGGGCGAACCCCCGCCGATTTTAAAAGTGCTGAAACTCGAAAAATATACGGAGCTCGACGATGAAACCTGGTATCTGTCGATAATAGTGCATCGAAAGCCCGCAGAAAGTTTTGGAAAAAGATCGGTAAATTTGGGAAAATGTCAAAAATGGTCGAAAATGTTTAAAATCAACCCAGGAATAGTGCACCGAAAGCCCGCAGAAAGTTTTGGAAAAGATCGGTAAATTTGGGAAAATGTCAAAAATGGTCGAAAATGTTTAAAATCAACCCAGGAATAGTGCATTGAAAGCCCGCAGAAAGTTTTGGAAAAGATCGGTAAATTTGGGAAAATGTCAAAAATGGTCAAAAATGTTTAAAATCAACCCAGGAATAGTGCATTGAAAGCCCGCAGAAAGTTTTGGAAAAGATCGGTAAATTTGGGAAAATGTCAAAAATGGTCGAAAATGTTTAAAATCAACCCAGGAATAGTGCATTGAAAGCCCGCAGAAAGTTTTGGAAAAGATCGGTAAATTTGGGAAAATGTCAAAAATGGTCGAAAATGTTTAAAATCAACCCAGGAATAGTGCATTGAAAGCCCGCAGAAATTTTTTCTGGGTCTACCAGCGCTAGAAATTTTTTTTGGGTCTACCAGGGGTAGAAATTTTTTTTTTTTTTTTTTTAATTTTTAAAACGTTATTTAGCTCTAGGCGGCGTACAGGGCTCCACAGATGGGTTTGGGTTTGGGTTAGAGTTAGGGGTTGGGTTGGGGTCAACCCAGGCAAAGTGCAGACATGAATATCGGGCACTGGAGGTGATTTTCCTGGGTAAAAGACAGCCATAAACGTCGGCGCGACCAAATACGACGACATACGACCATTCTCAAAAGTGCCCAAAATGCACTAAAATTGGTTTTAAATCAGCACTCATCGATCAAATACAAATATTATATATTTAATACAAATATTTGACCTTTTTAAACATTAAAACCGGGCCCAGGAGGGTGATTTACCCGAAGAAATGACACTTTTGACCCGGCAATTTGACCCTAATTGCAGTAAAAAAAAATGTCCACAGTGTGGCAGAGTTCTGCGGGTTCCATAGCGGCCCAGTGCGTACATTGGAACATGTGGAAAAAGTTGGAAAAATGTTAAACATGGTCGAAAATGGTTAAAATCAACCCAGAAATAGTGCATTGAAAGCCCGCAGAAAGTTTTGGAAAAGATCGGTAAATTTGGGAAAATGTCAAAAATGGTCGAAAATGTTTAAAATCAACCCAGGAATAGTGCATTGAAAGCCCGCAGAAAGTTTTGGAAAAGATCGGTAAATTTGGGAAAATGTCAAAAATGGTCAAAAATGTTTAAAATCAACCCAGGAATAGTGCATTGAAAGCCCGCAGAAAGTTTTGGAAAAGATCGGTAAATTTGGGAAAATGTCAAAAATGGTCGAAAATGTTTAAAATCAACCCAGGAATAGTGCATTGAAAGCCCGCAGAAAGTTTTGGAAAAGATCGGTAAATTTGGGAAAATGTCAAAAATGGTCAAAAATGTTTAAAATCAACCCAGGAATAGTGCATTGAAAGCCCGCAGAAAGTTTTGGAAAAGATCGGTAAATTTGGGAAAATGTCAAAAATGGTCGAAAATGTTTAAAATCAACCCAGGAATAGTGCACCGAAAGCCCGCAGAAAGTTTTGGAAAAGATCGGTAAATTTAAATTTAAGCGTTTTTTTTCTAAGTGTGGAGGGACTTAGAAAAAATCCGCTTAAATTTAAGCGTTTTTTTTTCTAAGTGTGGAGGGACTTAGAAAAAATCCGCTTAAATTTAAGCGTTTTTTTTCTAAGTGTGGAGGGACTTAGAAAAAATCCGCTTAAATTTAAGCGTTTTTTTTCTAAGTGTGGAGGGACTTAGAAAAAATCCGCTTAAATTTAAGCTTTTTTTTTCTAAGTGTGGAGGGACTTAGAAAAAATCCGCTTAAATTTAAGCGTTTTTTTTCTAAGTGTGGAGGGACTTAGAAAAAATCCGCTTAAATTTAAGCGTTTTTTTTCTAAGTGTGGAGGGACTTAGAAAAATTTCTGGAGCTCAGAAATTCAGCGGGGCATCAGCCGACCCAATCCGCTCACGGTGCACTATTCTCGGATCGACTCGGGGCGAACCCCCGCCGATTTTAAAAGTGCTGAAACTCGAAAAATATACGGAGCTCGACGATGAAACCTGGTATCTGTCGATAATAGTGCATCGAAAGCCCGCAGAAAGTTTTGGAAAAAGATCGGTAAATTTGGGAAAATGTCAAAAATGGTCGAAAATGTTTAAAATCAACCCAGGAATAGTGCACCGAAAGCCCGCAGAAAGTTTTGGAAAAGATCGGTAAATTTGGGAAAATGTCAAAAATGGTCGAAAATGTTTAAAATCAACCCAGGAATAGTGCATTGAAAGCCCGCAGAAAGTTTTGGAAAAGATCGGTAAATTTGGGAAAATGTCAAAAATGGTCAAAAATGTTTAAAATCAACCCAGGAATAGTGCATTGAAAGCCCGCAGAAAGTTTTGGAAAAGATCGGTAAATTTGGGAAAATGTCAAAAATGGTCGAAAATGTTTAAAATCAACCCAGGAATAGTGCATTGAAAGCCCGCAGAAAGTTTTGGAAAAGATCGGTAAATTTGGGAAAATGTCAAAAATGGTCGAAAATGTTTAAAATTAACCCAGGAATAGTGCATCGAAAGACCGCAGAAATTTTTTCTGGGTCTACCAGCGCTAGAAATTTTTTTTGGGTCTACCAGGGGTAGAATTTTTTTTTTTTTTTTTTTAATTTTTAAAACGTTATTTAGCTCTAGGCGGCGTACAGGGCTCCACAGATGGGTTTGGGTTTGGGTTTGGGTTAGAGTTAGGGGTTGTGTTGGGGTCAACCCAGGCAAAGTGCAGACATGAATATCGGGCACTGGAGGTGATTTTCCTGGGTAAAAGACAGCCATAAACGTCGGCGCGACCAAATACGACGACATACGACCATTCTCAAAAGTGCCCAAAATGCACTAAAATTGGTTTTAAATCAGCACTCATCGATCAAATACAAATATTATATATTTAATACAAATATTTGACCTTTTTAAACATTAAAACCGGGCCCAGGAGGGTGATTTACCCGAAGAAATGACACTTTTGACCCGGCAATTTGACCCTAATTGCAGTAAAAAAAAATGTCCACAGTGTGGCAGAGTTCTGCGGGTTCCATAGCGGCCCAGTGCGTACATTGGAACATGTGGAAAAAGTTGGAAAAATGTTAAACATGGTCGAAAATGGTTAAAATCAACCCAGAAATAGTGCATTGAAAGCCCGCAGAAAGTTTTGGAAAAGATCGGTAAATTTGGGAAAATGTCAAAAATGGTCGAAAATGTTTAAAATCAACCCAGGAATAGTGCATTGAAAGCCCGCAGAAAGTTTTGGAAAAGATCGGTAAATTTGGGAAAATGTCAAAAATGGTCAAAAATGTTTAAAATCAACCCAGGAATAGTGCATTGAAAGCCCGCAGAAAGTTTTGGAAAAGATCGGTAAATTTGGGAAAATGTCAAAAATGGTCGAAAATGTTTAAAATCAACCCAGGAATAGTGCATTGAAAGCCCGCAGAAAGTTTTGGAAAAGATCGGTAAATTTGGGAAAATGTCAAAAATGGTCAAAAATGTTTAAAATCAACCCAGGAATAGTGCATTGAAAGCCCGCAGAAAGTTTTGGAAAAGATCGGTAAATTTGGGAAAATGTCAAAAATGGTCGAAAATGTTTAAAATCAACCCAGGAATAGTGCACCGAAAGCCCGCAGAAAGTTTTGGAAAAGATCGGTAAATTTAAATGTAAGCGTTTTTTTTCTAAGTGTGGAGGGACTTAGAAAAAATCCGCTTAAATTTAAGCGTTTTTTTTCTAAGTGTGGAGGGACTTAGAAAAAATCCGCTTAAATTTAAGCGTTTTTTTTTCTAAGTGTGGAGGGACTTAGAAAAAATCCGCTTAAATTTAAGCGTTTTTTTTCTAAGTGTGGAGGGACTTAGAAAAAATCCGCTTAAATTTAAGCGTTTTTTTTCTAAGTGTGGAGGGACTTAGAAAAAATCCGCTTAAATTTAAGCGTTTTTTTTCTAAGTGTGGAGGGACTTAAAAAAAATCCGCTTAAATTTAAGTGTTTTTTTTCTAAGTGTGGAGGGACTTCGAAAAATTTCTGGAGCTCAGAAATTCAGCGGGGCATCAGCCGACCCAATCCGCTCACGGTGCACTATTCTCGGATCGACTCGGGGCGAACCCCCGCCGATTTTAAAAGTGCTGAAACTCGAAAAATATACGGAGCTCGACGATGAAACCTGGTATCTGTCGATAATAGTGCATCGAAAGCCCGCAGAAAGTTTTGGAAAAAGATCGGTAAATTTGGGAAAATGTCAAAAATGGTCGAAAATGTTTAAAATCAACCCAGGAATAGTGCACCGAAAGCCCGCAGAAAGTTTTGGAAAAGATCGGTAAATTTGGGAAAATGTCAAAAATGGTCGAAAATGTTTAAAATCAACCCAGGAATAGTGCATTGAAAGCCCGCAGAAAGTTTTGGAAAAGATCGGTAAATTTGGGAAAATGTCAAAAATGGTCAAAAATGTTTAAAATCAACCCAGGAATAGTGCATTGAAAGCCCGCAGAAAGTTTTGGAAAAGATCGGTAAATTTGGGAAAATGTCAAAAATGGTCGAAAATGTTTAAAATCAACCCAGGAATAGTGCATTGAAAGCCCGCAGAAAGTTTTGGAAAAGATCGGTAAATTTGGGAAAATGTCAAAAATGGTCGAAAATGTTTAAAATCAACCCAGGAATAGTGCATTGAAAGCCCGCAGAAATTTTTTCTGGGTCTACCAGCGCTAGAAATTTTTTTTGGGTCTACCAGGGGTAGAAATTTTTTTTTTTTTTTTTTTAATTTTTAAAACGTTATTTAGCTCTAGGCGGCGTACAGGGCTCCACAGATGGGTTTGGGTTTGGGTTAGAGTTAGGGGTTGGGTTGGGGTCAACCCAGGCAAAGTGCAGACATGAATATCGGGCACTGGAGGTGATTTTCCTGGGTAAAAGACAGCCATAAACGTCGGCGCGACCAAATACGACGACATACGACCATTCTCAAAAGTGCCCAAAATGCACTAAAATTGGTTTTAAATCAGCACTCATCGATCAAATACAAATATTATATATTTAATACAAATATTTGACCTTTTTAAACATTAAAACCGGGCCCAGGAGGGTGATTTACCCGAAGAAATGACACTTTTGACCCGGCAATTTGACCCTAATTGCAGTAAAAAAAAATGTCCACAGTGTGGCAGAGTTCTGCGGGTTCCATAGCGGCCCAGTGCGTACATTGGAACATGTGGAAAAAGTTGGAAAAATGTTAAACATGGTCGAAAATGGTTAAAATCAACCCAGAAATAGTGCATTGAAAGCCCGCAGAAAGTTTTGGAAAAGATCGGTAAATTTGGGAAAATGTCAAAAATGGTCGAAAATGTTTAAAATCAACCCAGGAATAGTGCATTGAAAGCCCGCAGAAAGTTTTGGAAAAGATCGGTAAATTTGGGAAAATGTCAAAAATGGTCAAAAATGTTTAAAATCAACCCAGGAATAGTGCATTGAAAGCCCGCAGAAAGTTTTGGAAAAGATCGGTAAATTTGGGAAAATGTCAAAAATGGTCGAAAATGTTTAAAATCAACCCAGGAATAGTGCATTGAAAGCCCGCAGAAAGTTTTGGAAAAGATCGGTAAATTTGGGAAAATGTCAAAAATGGTCAAAAATGTTTAAAATCAACCCAGGAATAGTGCATTGAAAGCCCGCAGAAAGTTTTGGAAAAGATCGGTAAATTTGGGAAAATGTCAAAAATGGTCGAAAATGTTTAAAATCAACCCAGGAATAGTGCACCGAAAGCCCGCAGAAAGTTTTGGAAAAGATCGGTAAATTTAAATTTAAGCGTTTTTTTTCTAAGTGTGGAGGGACTTAGAAAAAATCCGCTTAAATTTAAGCGTTTTTTTTCTAAGTGTGGAGGGACTTAGAAAAAATCCGCTTAAATTTAAGCGTTTTTTTTCTAAGTGTGGAGGGACTTAGAAAAAATCCGCTTAAATTTAAGCGTTTTTTTTCTAAGTGTGGAGGGACTTAGAAAAAATCCGCTTAAATTTAAGCTTTTTTTTTCTAAGTGTGGAGGGACTTAGAAAAAATCCGCTTAAATTTAAGCGTTTTTTTTCTAAGTGTGGAGGGACTTAGAAAAAATCCGCTTAAATTTAAGCGTTTTTTTTCTAAGTGTGGAGGGACTTAGAAAAATTTCTGGAGCTCAGAAATTCAGCGGGGCATCAGCCGACCCAATCCGCTCACGGTGCACTATTCTCGGATCGACTCGGGGCGAACCCCCGCCGATTTTAAAAGTGCTGAAACTCGAAAAATATACGGAGCTCGACGATGAAACCTGGTATCTGTCGATAATAGTGCATCGAAAGCCCGCAGAAAGTTTTGGAAAAAGATCGGTAAATTTGGGAAAATGTCAAAAATGGTCGAAAATGTTTAAAATCAACCCAGGAATAGTGCACCGAAAGCCCGCAGAAAGTTTTGGAAAAGATCGGTAAATTTGGGAAAATGTCAAAAATGGTCGAAAATGTTTAAAATCAACCCAGGAATAGTGCATTGAAAGCCCGCAGAAAGTTTTGGAAAAGATCGGTAAATTTGGGAAAATGTCAAAAATGGTCAAAAATGTTTAAAATCAACCCAGGAATAGTGCATTGAAAGCCCGCAGAAAGTTTTGGAAAAGATCGGTAAATTTGGGAAAATGTCAAAAATGGTCGAAAATGTTTAAAATCAACCCAGGAATAGTGCATTGAAAGCCCGCAGAAAGTTTTGGAAAAGATCGGTAAATTTGGGAAAATGTCAAAAATGGTCGAAAATGTTTAAAATTAACCCAGGAATAGTGCATCGAAAGACCGCAGAAATTTTTTCTGGGTCTACCAGCGCTAGAAATTTTTTTTGGGTCTACCAGGGGTAGAATTTTTTTTTTTTTTTTTTTAATTTTTAAAACGTTATTTAGCTCTAGGCGGCGTACAGGGCTCCACAGATGGGTTTGGGTTTGGGTTTGGGTTAGAGTTAGGGGTTGTGTTGGGGTCAACCCAGGCAAAGTGCAGACATGAATATCGGGCACTGGAGGTGATTTTCCTGGGTAAAAGACAGCCATAAACGTCGGCGCGACCAAATACGACGACATACGACCATTCTCAAAAGTGCCCAAAATGCACTAAAATTGGTTTTAAATCAGCACTCATCGATCAAATACAAATATTATATATTTAATACAAATATTTGACCTTTTTAAACATTAAAACCGGGCCCAGGAGGGTGATTTACCCGAAGAAATGACACTTTTGACCCGGCAATTTGACCCTAATTGCAGTAAAAAAAAATGTCCACAGTGTGGCAGAGTTCTGCGGGTTCCATAGCGGCCCAGTGCGTACATTGGAACATGTGGAAAAAGTTGGAAAAATGTTAAACATGGTCGAAAATGGTTAAAATCAACCCAGAAATAGTGCATTGAAAGCCCGCAGAAAGTTTTGGAAAAGATCGGTAAATTTGGGAAAATGTCAAAAATGGTCGAAAATGTTTAAAATCAACCCAGGAATAGTGCATTGAAAGCCCGCAGAAAGTTTTGGAAAAGATCGGTAAATTTGGGAAAATGTCAAAAATGGTCAAAAATGTTTAAAATCAACCCAGGAATAGTGCATTGAAAGCCCGCAGAAAGTTTTGGAAAAGATCGGTAAATTTGGGAAAATGTCAAAAATGGTCGAAAATGTTTAAAATCAACCCAGGAATAGTGCATTGAAAGCCCGCAGAAAGTTTTGGAAAAGATCGGTAAATTTGGGAAAATGTCAAAAATGGTCAAAAATGTTTAAAATCAACCCAGGAATAGTGCATTGAAAGCCCGCAGAAAGTTTTGGAAAAGATCGGTAAATTTGGGAAAATGTCAAAAATGGTCGAAAATGTTTAAAATCAACCCAGGAATAGTGCACCGAAAGCCCGCAGAAAGTTTTGGAAAAGATCGGTAAATTTAAATGTAAGCGTTTTTTTTCTAAGTGTGGAGGGACTTAGAAAAAATCCGCTTAAATTTAAGCGTTTTTTTTCTAAGTGTGGAGGGACTTAGAAAAAATCCGCTTAAATTTAAGCGTTTTTTTTCTAAGTGTGGAGGGACTTAGAAAAAATCCGCTTAAATTTAAGCGTTTTTTTTCTAAGTGTGGAGGGACTTAGAAAAAATCCGCTTAAATTTAAGCGTTTTTTTTCTAAGTGTGGAGGGACTTAGAAAAAATCCGCTTAAATTTAAGCGTTTTTTTTCTAAGTGTGGAGGGACTTCGAAAAATTTCTGGAGCTCAGAAATTCAGCGGGGCATCAGCCGACCCAATCCGCTCACGGTGCACTATTCTCGGATCGACTCGGGGCGAACCCCCGCCGATTTTAAAAGTGCTGAAACTCGAAAAATATACGGAGCTCGACGATGAAACCTGGTATCTGTCGATAATAGTGCATCGAAAGCCCGCAGAAAGTTTTGGAAAAAGATCGGTAAATTTGGGAAAATGTCAAAAATGGTCGAAAATGTTTAAAATCAACCCAGGAATAGTGCACCGAAAGCCCGCAGAAAGTTTTGGAAAAGATCGGTAAATTTGGGAAAATGTCAAAAATGGTCGAAAATGTTTAAAATCAACCCAGGAATAGTGCATTGAAAGCCCGCAGAAAGTTTTGGAAAAGATCGGTAAATTTGGGAAAATGTCAAAAATGGTCAAAAATGTTTAAAATCAACCCAGGAATAGTGCATTGAAAGCCCGCAGAAAGTTTTGGAAAAGATCGGTAAATTTGGGAAAATGTCAAAAATGGTCGAAAATGTTTAAAATCAACCCAGGAATAGTGCATTGAAAGCCCGCAGAAAGTTTTGGAAAAGATCGGTAAATTTGGGAAAATGTCAAAAATGGTCGAAAATGTTTAAAATTAACCCAGGAATAGTGCATCGAAAGACCGCAGAAATTTTTTCTGGGTCTACCAGCGCTAGAAATTTTTTTTGGGTCTACCAGGGGTAGAAATTTTTTTTTTTTTTTTTTAATTTTTAAAACGTTATTTAGCTCTAGGCGGCGTACAGGGCTCCACAGATGGGTTTGGGTTTGGGTTTGGGTTAGAGTTAGGGGTTGGGTTGGGGTCAACCCAGGCAAAGTGCAGACATGAATATCGGGCACTGGAGGTGATTTTCCTGGGTAAAAGACAGCCATAAACGTCGGCGCGACCAAATACGACGACATACGACCATTCTCAAAAGTGCCCAAAATGCACTAAAATTGGTTTTAAATCAGCACTCATCGATCAAATACAAATATTATATATTTAATACAAATATTTGACCTTTTTAAACATTAAAACCGGGCCCAGGAGGGTGATTTACCCGAAGAAATGACACTTTTGACCCGGCAATTTGACCCTAATTGCAGTAAAAAAAAATGTCCACAGTGTGGCAGAGTTCTGCGGGTTCCATAGCGGCCCAGTGCGTACATTGGAACATGTGGAAAAAGTTGGAAAAATGTTAAACATGGTCGAAAATGGTTAAAATCAACCCAGAAATAGTGCATTGAAAGCCCGCAGAAAGTTTTGGAAAAGATCGGTAAATTTGGGAAAATGTCAAAAATGGTCGAAAATGTTTAAAATCAACCCAGGAATAGTGCATTGAAAGCCCGCAGAAAGTTTTGGAAAAGATCGGTAAATTTGGGAAAATGTCAAAAATGGTCAAAAATGTTTAAAATCAACCCAGGAATAGTGCATTGAAAGCCCGCAGAAAGTTTTGGAAAAGATCGGTAAATTTGGGAAAATGTCAAAAATGGTCGAAAATGTTTAAAATCAACCCAGGAATAGTGCATTGAAAGCCCGCAGAAAGTTTTGGAAAAGATCGGTAAATTTGGGAAAATGTCAAAAATGGTCAAAAATGTTTAAAATCAACCCAGGAATAGTGCATTGAAAGCCCGCAGAAAGTTTTGGAAAAGATCGGTAAATTTGGGAAAATGTCAAAAATGGTCGAAAATGTTTAAAATCAACCCAGGAATAGTGCACCGAAAGCCCGCAGAAAGTTTTGGAAAAGATCGGTAAATTTAAATTTAAGCGTTTTTTTTCTAAGTGTGGAGGGACTTAGAAAAAATCCGCTTAAATTTAAGCGTTTTTTTTCTAAGTGTGGAGGGACTTAGAAAAAATCCGCTTAAATTTAAGCGTTTTTTTTCTAAGTGTGGAGGGACTTAGAAAAAATCCGCTTAAATTTAAGCGTTTTTTTTCTAAGTGTGGAGGGACTTAGAAAAAATCCGCTTAAATTTAAGCTTTTTTTTTCTAAGTGTGGAGGGACTTAGAAAAAATCCGCTTAAATTTAAGCGTTTTTTTTCTAAGTGTGGAGGGACTTAGAAAAAATCCGCTTAAATTTAAGCGTTTTTTTTCTAAGTGTGGAGGGACTTAGAAAAATTTCTGGAGCTCAGAAATTCAGCGGGGCATCAGCCGACCCAATCCGCTCACGGTGCACTATTCTCGGATCGACTCGGGGCGAACCCCCGCCGATTTTAAAAGTGCTGAAACTCGAAAAATATACGGAGCTCGACGATGAAACCTGGTATCTGTCGATAATAGTGCATCGAAAGCCCGCAGAAAGTTTTGGAAAAAGATCGGTAAATTTGGGAAAATGTCAAAAATGGTCGAAAATGTTTAAAATCAACCCAGGAATAGTGCACCGAAAGCCCGCAGAAAGTTTTGGAAAAGATCGGTAAATTTGGGAAAATGTCAAAAATGGTCGAAAATGTTTAAAATCAACCCAGGAATAGTGCATTGAAAGCCCGCAGAAAGTTTTGGAAAAGATCGGTAAATTTGGGAAAATGTCAAAAATGGTCAAAAATGTTTAAAATCAACCCAGGAATAGTGCATTGAAAGCCCGCAGAAAGTTTTGGAAAAGATCGGTAAATTTGGGAAAATGTCAAAAATGGTCGAAAATGTTTAAAATCAACCCAGGAATAGTGCATTGAAAGCCCGCAGAAAGTTTTGGAAAAGATCGGTAAATTTGGGAAAATGTCAAAAATGGTCGAAAATGTTTAAAATTAACCCAGGAATAGTGCATCGAAAGACCGCAGAAATTTTTTCTGGGTCTACCAGCGCTAGAAATTTTTTTTGGGTCTACCAGGGGTAGAATTTTTTTTTTTTTTTTTTTAATTTTTAAAACGTTATTTAGCTCTAGGCGGCGTACAGGGCTCCACAGATGGGTTTGGGTTTGGGTTTGGGTTAGAGTTAGGGGTTGTGTTGGGGTCAACCCAGGCAAAGTGCAGACATGAATATCGGGCACTGGAGGTGATTTTCCTGGGTAAAAGACAGCCATAAACGTCGGCGCGACCAAATACGACGACATACGACCATTCTCAAAAGTGCCCAAAATGCACTAAAATTGGTTTTAAATCAGCACTCATCGATCAAATACAAATATTATATATTTAATACAAATATTTGACCTTTTTAAACATTAAAACCGGGCCCAGGAGGGTGATTTACCCGAAGAAATGACACTTTTGACCCGGCAATTTGACCCTAATTGCAGTAAAAAAAAATGTCCACAGTGTGGCAGAGTTCTGCGGGTTCCATAGCGGCCCAGTGCGTACATTGGAACATGTGGAAAAAGTTGGAAAAATGTTAAACATGGTCGAAAATGGTTAAAATCAACCCAGAAATAGTGCATTGAAAGCCCGCAGAAAGTTTTGGAAAAGATCGGTAAATTTGGGAAAATGTCAAAAATGGTCGAAAATGTTTAAAATCAACCCAGGAATAGTGCATTGAAAGCCCGCAGAAAGTTTTGGAAAAGATCGGTAAATTTGGGAAAATGTCAAAAATGGTCAAAAATGTTTAAAATCAACCCAGGAATAGTGCATTGAAAGCCCGCAGAAAGTTTTGGAAAAGATCGGTAAATTTGGGAAAATGTCAAAAATGGTCGAAAATGTTTAAAATCAACCCAGGAATAGTGCATTGAAAGCCCGCAGAAAGTTTTGGAAAAGATCGGTAAATTTGGGAAAATGTCAAAAATGGTCAAAAATGTTTAAAATCAACCCAGGAATAGTGCATTGAAAGCCCGCAGAAAGTTTTGGAAAAGATCGGTAAATTTGGGAAAATGTCAAAAATGGTCGAAAATGTTTAAAATCAACCCAGGAATAGTGCACCGAAAGCCCGCAGAAAGTTTTGGAAAAGATCGGTAAATTTAAATGTAAGCGTTTTTTTTCTAAGTGTGGAGGGACTTAGAAAAAATCCGCTTAAATTTAAGCGTTTTTTTTCTAAGTGTGGAGGGACTTAGAAAAAATCCGCTTAAATTTAAGCGTTTTTTTTCTAAGTGTGGAGGGACTTAGAAAAAATCCGCTTAAATTTAAGCGTTTTTTTTCTAAGTGTGGAGGGACTTAGAAAAAATCCGCTTAAATTTAAGCGTTTTTTTTCTAAGTGTGGAGGGACTTAGAAAAAATCCGCTTAAATTTAAGCGTTTTTTTTCTAAGTGTGGAGGGACTTAAAAAAAATCCGCTTAAATTTAAGTGTTTTTTTTCTAAGTGTGGAGGGACTTCGAAAAATTTCTGGAGCTCAGAAATTCAGCGGGGCATCAGCCGACCCAATCCGCTCACGGTGCACTATTCTCGGATCGACTCGGGGCGAACCCCCGCCGATTTTAAAAGTGCTGAAACTCGAAAAATATACGGAGCTCGACGATGAAACCTGGTATCTGTCGATAATAGTGCATCGAAAGCCCGCAGAAAGTTTTGGAAAAAGATCGGTAAATTTGGGAAAATGTCAAAAATGGTCGAAAATGTTTAAAATCAACCCAGGAATAGTGCACCGAAAGCCCGCAGAAAGTTTTGGAAAAGATCGGTAAATTTGGGAAAATGTCAAAAATGGTCGAAAATGTTTAAAATCAACCCAGGAATAGTGCATTGAAAGCCCGCAGAAAGTTTTGGAAAAGATCGGTAAATTTGGGAAAATGTCAAAAATGGTCAAAAATGTTTAAAATCAACCCAGGAATAGTGCATTGAAAGCCCGCAGAAAGTTTTGGAAAAGATCGGTAAATTTGGGAAAATGTCAAAAATGGTCGAAAATGTTTAAAATCAACCCAGGAATAGTGCATTGAAAGCCCGCAGAAAGTTTTGGAAAAGATCGGTAAATTTGGGAAAATGTCAAAAATGGTCGAAAATGTTTAAAATCAACCCAGGAATAGTGCATTGAAAGCCCGCAGAAATTTTTTCTGGGTCTACCAGCGCTAGAAATTTTTTTTGGGTCTACCAGGGGTAGAAATTTTTTTTTTTTTTTTTTTAATTTTTAAAACGTTATTTAGCTCTAGGCGGCGTACAGGGCTCCACAGATGGGTTTGGGTTTGGGTTAGAGTTAGGGGTTGGGTTGGGGTCAACCCAGGCAAAGTGCAGACATGAATATCGGGCACTGGAGGTGATTTTCCTGGGTAAAAGACAGCCATAAACGTCGGCGCGACCAAATACGACGACATACGACCATTCTCAAAAGTGCCCAAAATGCACTAAAATTGGTTTTAAATCAGCACTCATCGATCAAATACAAATATTATATATTTAATACAAATATTTGACCTTTTTAAACATTAAAACCGGGCCCAGGAGGGTGATTTACCCGAAGAAATGACACTTTTGACCCGGCAATTTGACCCTAATTGCAGTAAAAAAAAATGTCCACAGTGTGGCAGAGTTCTGCGGGTTCCATAGCGGCCCAGTGCGTACATTGGAACATGTGGAAAAAGTTGGAAAAATGTTAAACATGGTCGAAAATGGTTAAAATCAACCCAGAAATAGTGCATTGAAAGCCCGCAGAAAGTTTTGGAAAAGATCGGTAAATTTGGGAAAATGTCAAAAATGGTCGAAAATGTTTAAAATCAACCCAGGAATAGTGCATTGAAAGCCCGCAGAAAGTTTTGGAAAAGATCGGTAAATTTGGGAAAATGTCAAAAATGGTCAAAAATGTTTAAAATCAACCCAGGAATAGTGCATTGAAAGCCCGCAGAAAGTTTTGGAAAAGATCGGTAAATTTGGGAAAATGTCAAAAATGGTCGAAAATGTTTAAAATCAACCCAGGAATAGTGCATTGAAAGCCCGCAGAAAGTTTTGGAAAAGATCGGTAAATTTGGGAAAATGTCAAAAATGGTCAAAAATGTTTAAAATCAACCCAGGAATAGTGCATTGAAAGCCCGCAGAAAGTTTTGGAAAAGATCGGTAAATTTGGGAAAATGTCAAAAATGGTCGAAAATGTTTAAAATCAACCCAGGAATAGTGCACCGAAAGCCCGCAGAAAGTTTTGGAAAAGATCGGTAAATTTAAA